>NC_047109.1:108010995-108310995 GCF_902500255.1 Thalassophryne amazonica
AACCGGCGTCAAAATGCATTGAACACTGCCATCTACTGGCGACCGGTTATATCACAGTGTTGTCGACCACAGGATTTTAAAATTATCTGTAGGTTTCCAAAACCTGAGAGACCACACGTGGAGATAAAAAAAAAAAATAGATCTGACAGATTTAGTTGTACAGTGTGTGGTGTCAGCCACACAGTAAAAACAACACACACAAACATTCCCAGGTCAAACTCCTCACTTTCTGATTGGCTGCATGTCACATTTAGCTCCACACTACACACGGCAGGAATATCTGATAAGATTATATTTAGCATCATCACAATTGTCAGGGCGTCCTTAATATTGTCGGAAGGGGAAGATCAGGTCCGATATCAGCCTAAATATCTTGCCATGTGAACCATGTTATGATGCCTCACATAGCAACTGACTGATCTGTTATAACACCACACCGAGCTGCTAACTGATCGGATGTTATGACACCTCACGGAGCGACTGATTGATGCGTTATGACACCACAACGAACATGTTTTCACTATTATTTGATTTCTTTGTGCGACTGACATCATTATTCAAGCATTCAAACGATGATTCCTATCGCCACACAACTCCAGCAACCACACACAAGAAAGTTTTTTGACAGTTCTTGTTATTGAAAGAAACCTTGTCTCCCTAACCGGATAGAGTTGTGATGTCATCACGCGTGCGCTTAGGTGCTGTCTAGCGGGACCTTGAAAATTTCTTTCTTTTTTTATACAAATGAAAAAAATGACATATTTTACAAAAGCACATTTTTTTGTAAACACCAACACGTTACATTGATTCACTTGTGTTGGTTTTTACATAGAATGAATGAATCAACCAATCAGTATGAGCGGAGGTTTAGTTACTCATAATCCCCTTTGGGCATCTGTGTGTTAATGTTCAAATCTTCAGAATTAGTGCATTATTTCAAAATTAACAGATGTGTTATATATCACTTTGTACATTTTAAGAGTTTACATTAATGTAGTTATTCTATCCGGAATAATTTTATTTTTAAAGCAAAACCATAATTCAAACCTGCTTTCCATTTCAAGACCTCTGCCTCATCGCAGGACCAATGTATGCTGTCAGGGTAAATGATGCATTTCTACAGTAGGGGGCAGAGCGCAGAAAGACTGGCTGTTTGGGTTTGTGATCACCGTTGGTTCTATTAGAAGCTTTGGCGGTGTTTAAACTCAAAATCAGCTTCTTAGTAGCTGAGAGCATATGGGAGGCAAAATTGAAAGTTATCGGTTATCTGTAGTTTCTGATGTTTTTAGACACTTTAGCGGTTTAGCATTAAAAAACATAACTTTTCAATTAGCTCATTACCAGTTATTGAAGCAAACTTTTTGGTTAGCTGTGCCCACTACTAATAATAAGCACTTTTTTATGTCATTTGGGGGTGATTCTTTAACTACGGGCACTAATTTCCACCACACCATTGCCTTACAATATAAAGCGCCTTGGGGCAACTGTTTGTTGTGATTCGGCGCTATATACATGTGCTCTGATGTCACTGTTTATCTCCATAGAAACTACCCAAACAATCTTTCATACAACCTGTTTAAAGGGACATTACAGTGTTGTGGTGGAAATTACGGCAATAGTGTGGGACAACTACATTTTGTTTAAAAAAAAAATCACAACAGTTGTATGACATTGAATACCCCAATTATGTTTTGATTATTTTACTGATATTTTATTCAGAGATATTTTAAAACATTAGAAAAAACGTTTCTTTACCATTCATTTTTATCATTGAAGATCAAAAGTCTGGGTGTGGGACAAGCACAAAACGGCAATATTTGCATATAATGATGCTGAAAAACGGTGAAAAAGTCATCATAGACTACTAGAACAAATTTCTTAACACAATTCCATTGTAAAGATAACTATAAAAGTGTGAAATTTCCCCTTTTTTCTGTTTTTCATACAATATGATCAAAGGACATAATAAGTGCCCGTAGTCTAAGAATCACCCTTGGATCTATGTTTTCATTGACATGTTACATTATATTGTTATTTGAATATAGTATTTTATGTTGTTCTCAAAAATCAGTTTTATTATAAATTATATGAAAATTAAAGGATTCTTATTAAACAGGTTATCGGAAGAGACTCAGGTAAAATTAAACAATTCCCCCACCTTCTGAACACTTAATTTAAACTTGAACTCACAGCAAAGATAACATTTTATTCAGCTTATGAACTTACTGAAATGTTGTACAAATAGTGGGAAATTTGTTGGTGTTAGAAAAAAAAACAGATGTTAGTGAATGTCTCCTCACTGTTGTTAAGTTAAACTCATGCTTAACTTTTCTACCAGTAACATCTGCGAGCCACGCCATCTTGGAAGTACGAGTGTTACAACAGTTACATTAGGATTTTTGAAGAAAATTTTAATTTATGCAACTGATTTCAGTCATGCAGCAACAGCACCTCCGGGGTTTGACAAGCTTCTACAAAACAAATAATGAAGTCAAGGTTAGAAAATGCTCAAGAATTGTTCACAGGATTAAAAAAAAAAAAAAACTAAGGTTGCTGCTTTGAGGCATTTTTATTTCAAAACATCTGTGATTGGAGTTCTAACTAGAATAATAAGAAATGTGAAGTCTAGTGGCTCACCATCAAAATGGCATTATGTAACACATCCTTAAGGGCCCCTTCACACAACACGAAAGATGCAGAAACCGGAAGAAAATCCGTAAACCATTCCACCTGCTGACGTGAGGGATGCACAGTCGGACAGGCGTGCACGATACTGCAGCAACGGTTTTGTGCACGCTCGTGTTCGAGCACACGAACACAGTGAGAGCATGTGGAAAGTCGCGCACACAGCAGTGGAGGGAAAAATTAATAAAACGCCGCCATTTAAAATACTTAATTCCTGTTATAAAGAGCGGATTTAGCCTCCGCCTAGATGTACACCAGGAAGTAATGAAATGACGTGGATTACTCTCTCTTTCATTTCTCTCTTTCATGTTTTATCTGAATTACCTGATGGGCTCGAGCCGGCTGGCTTCCATGTCATGAAGAGCCAGCTCTCGCGCTGTGAGCACATGTAGCCGGCACGGCGTGCCCAGCGCGCAGTGATACACTGTAAATGTGATCTGTGTTTTAATTATTACAATGTGGGGAAATCCCGCCATGACACGCGCCATGCGGGGGTGTCCCCTGGGGTGATTTCCTGCATAGCATGATATTCACCAGCATTGCGGCGCGATGATGCAGTGGTCAGCTGAGGCAATATGTGTTTGAATTTATTTCCACGTGAGGACAGCATGCCAACATCCATGCGTCACGCTGCAGTTATGTGACTTAATATCCTACAAGCCAGTACAGGTGTGTGTGTGTGTGTGTGTGTGTGTGTGTGTGTGTGTGTGTGTGTGTGTGTGTGTGTGTGTGTGTGTGTGTGTGTGTGTGTGTGTGTGTGTGTGTGTGTGTGTGTGTTGGTGGGAGGGGACGACACACTCCACACACCATTTGTGTGTGTGTGCGTGTGGAGGTGGGTTGGCACAGTTACACCCATGTGTGTTGCTAGGTGACGCCACACTCGTTTTGCATTTGACACTTTCACACAGGTTGACTGTGATCGCCTGCTGTCTACTATTGTACCAGGTGCACGAATGGCCCCACCTTTTCTAAGTGTTCAGAGAGCGGTGTTAGATGATCATGTGTGACACCTGAAATTTGGCCGATACCTGCCGAGAGGGGGATTGAATGAGCATGTGCAGGGCATTTGCTGTCTTTCAGCCGCTTGTGTGCACAAATGGTTGTAGCAACAGGTGCACGAGGCATTTGAGGTAGCTCCAATTTTTCACGAATGCCATGCAATTCCTCCTTCGTGCATTAGTCGGCTTCAATCATGTTATGTGTGAAAGGGCCCTTAAAGTTTCAAGAGTGATTCAGCCACCACAGTATCAATGATGACTCTGCTCTTGAATTATCGAGCAGCACTGTTTAATGTGTATTAACTGCTTTGTTCCACGGGCGAAATATAGCAAAGATTCATCACAACCTGTCTATGGCTGATGCTGAGATGCTGATTCATGTGTTTGTCTCTTCTAGATTGGACTACTGCAATGTTTTATTTTCTGGTTTACCACTGTCCAGCATTTGGGCTCTCCAATTGGTTCAAAATGCTGCTGCCAGACTTTTGACACAAAGCAGAAAGTTTGACCACATTACACCCATTTTAGCATCCCTTCACTGGCTTCCTGTCCCAGTGAGATCAGATTTTAAGGTTCTGCTACTAGCCTATAACATTGTTCACGGACTGGCACCTCCCTACCTAGCTGACCTAATTAAACCCTACGTACCGGCCCGGGCTCTGCGTTCTCAGTGTGCAGGACTACTTTGTGTCCCTAGGCTGAATAAAAAGTCTGCGGGTCACAGAGCTTTCTCTTATCATGCCCCTGTTCTGTGGAATGATCTCCCTGAGTCAATGAAACAGTCAGATTGTGTAGAGACTTTCAAGTCCAGACTTAAGACGCACTAATTTTCCCTTACATATGGCTAGCATACTGGCATAGTATGTTACTATGTTTTTTATTCTTTTAAATTCATTTTATTAGGAAACGGAGCGTGTCGCGGCCTCAACTTTATCTAAAGTCTAGGTCTTTTAGTGAAGCTTAGGGCGAGTGGCCAGCAATCACCTTAGTATTTCTTCTGTTTTTCATGTTGCTTAATGCTGACAAATTACACTGTATTTGTTGTCTTTCCGATGCCTCATTCAGTTTTTTTCCTCTCTGGTTGAGGTGCGGCTCCATCCAGAGATGGGTGTGGTGTCTGTTTCTGCAACCCTCCTGTCCTGTGCACCGGCAAAATTTCCTGTTTATTTGGTTTGTAAATTGTGTCGGTAGCCTCGCCCAGGCAGAGGGTCACCCCTTTGAGTCTGGTCTGCTTGAGGTTTCTTCCTCAAGTCATCAGAGAGGGTTTTTCCTTACCACTGTCACCTGTCAACTTGCTATGGGGGTTGGTAAGGTTAGACCTTACTTGTGTGAAGTGCCCAGAGGCAGCTTTGTTCTGCTTTGGCACTATATAAATGAAAATAAATTGAAATTTAATTGCAACATCATCAAGACTCCGCACATTTACAAGTTAAGCACATGTATACTTTGAATAATTTGGCATGATGAGGAAAATGGGAATTTTAAATATGTTTTTGGTTTTCTAAGCTTTAACCCTCAAGCGACCGAGTGGGGTCATTTTTGACCCTGTTCATATTTTGGGAAAAGGTTTCCTACCATGAATATGTCAATCTAATTGTCCTGCATTTGTTCACAGAACTTTGCAAGGATTGGCCGATCCGTGTGGCAAGTATAATCCAAACTTGTGCAGGGTCACTTGTGACCCCTCTGGGGAAGAGCTATGAGATTTTCGACATTATAGCATCAGATGGTTTTGTAATTTACCAACTCTAATCATTATATTTTACTGTTTTGCAGGGAAGCATGGCCAGCTGGCCTAGAATCGTAAGATTTACAACTGTACAAGCACTGAGACTGATTCTTGATATCCAGAGTGAGGATGAAAATAACTCATGATTGTCACAAAGGACGACTGATTCATTGAGATTGGTATTAAAGTTTTGGCATATTTTCTAATCACTGGTTCTTCTGTATTTGATGCTTATAATTATCCTACCATATTAGTAACTACAATAGCTTGGTCACTTGAGGGTTAAGGGTTTTCTGGTGACAAAAAATGCAGTGACACTAGGTCTCATACTCTCACGAGCGCCACTAGCTTAGCTTATGGCAAGCTAAAAGTGGATGCTCTCATATTGGCTGAACGTCTAGCTAGTTTCTGGGTATTCTGTGTTGGTACGTGCCTGCAACCGACGTGCTTGATGAATTCTTGCATAAAAAAAGTAGTTCCCAAATAACTGTGATATTTGGCACAAGAACTTGTGTATCTTGTGTGTTTTGATGATTGTAAATGATTGTAAGTCAATACTCATACTCATGTCGGCAAATTTAGCACCATTTTGCAAACAACCGGAAACTGGGTCAGGCAAAAGTAGTCCGGCGAGCTCAATCTGTGGGCCAGTTATCCCATGATGCCAAAAATAGCAGAGATGGTGCTCCAATGAGAGTGGCACACTGAGCAAAGTGACTTGGTCGAAGACCTTTGTTGGGTAGAGTTGTAGAAACCAGTGACTTAGGTGCTTTTGTTGGCAAGGAAAGGTTTACTAACTTTGACTTTGCAAATGCTGCTGTGATCTTTCTGAAATCAATTGATACCCCGATTGCAGTACTTGAGAGGATAAGTGAGGAACTGAAATGCCTGGGTTTGCAATTATTGATCATTATTACCAAGATTAAGATCTAAGCTTTCAATGGCTTCCTGCACTCCACTTTTAAAAGTGTATCTGTATAAAGTCAAAGTGTTGAACTTGCAGAGACATTAACTTATCTCAGCAATGACATTCATGTCTCTGGGTCCTCAACCTTTGAGATTGAGAAACACCTAGGACAAGCTTAGGAAGTCAGGAGGTCACTGGACAGAGGTGTTTGGCAATGCCAATATCTTTACAGCAGGTCCAAGTCTTCAGAGTCCAAGTGCTTCCTGTCCTACCATATAACGAGGGACCTACCGAGATGAGGGGATGTCTTTTGTAGCATGTCTCTTCAGATGATCCTTGGGCACAAATGGAATGACTCAGTTTCAGCACATTTACTTGCAGCAGACACATCAAATTAAATTGCTGTATGTCCTCCAGGTTACATTTGCTTGTATTGTGTGAAAGCATTTTCTCAGTTTGTAAGATGTTTTTCATGCAATGACCTGTTGACTTATTTATTGTATTCATGTTTTATGCATTTGCGAGTGCTGTCTTAAGTTGGAAGTGTTGTGGCCTCTATTGGCCACCGTACAATTCCCATAAAATCTTTCAACCATTCTGTGTTCCAAGAAAATGTCTGCAGTACATAACTTCAAGTATTTCTGTTTTGCAATGAAAAGCTCTTGTTTAACCCTTTTTGTGTCCTACAGGACCTTAGAATGAGGCTCCAATGCAACTGCTGTTGATCAGCGCTGAACAATATCATGCAAATTCAGGAATATTTATTCAAGATACGGAAAGCCAAATCCAATCCAAGTAATTCAGGCCCCTGTCTCTGTCAGAGGCTGATATTGTAGGAAAAAAGAAATTAAAAAACATGGAAAATCTTCAAAGAGCATTTGAACATCAGGCCTTTGTGACAGTGCAGAAAGCATTTCCAGTGAACAGTTGCTCGTCTATTCAGTGACTCAAGTAAACAAAGCAAAATCTTGGCATTTGATTTGTTTTTCTCTGCTGCTATCTCCTCCACTGAAGCATTTGAATAGAAGACGGTGGCCACTGAGCTGACCCGCGCATCACTGAAGCCAGCACAGCATGTTTATTCACAAATGAATGTGTTTGGCATTCAGTCCACAGCTTTTGGATTGATGAAGGAAAATGTTTATTTCCCCTGAAAGCCAAACACATGAAAGTGCAATTTTTATTATTATCATTATTATTTATTTATTATTATTTATTTATTTATTTTGGTAAAAGTAAGTCCCTTCGGCTGCTCCCTTGTTTGCACTTGGGGTCGCCACAGCAAATCCAAGGTGGATCTGCATGTTGAATTGGCACAAGTTTTACGCCGGATGCCCTTCCTGACGCAACTCCACATTACATGGAGAAATGTGGCAGGGGTGGGACTTGAACCCGGAACCTTCTGAACTGAAACCAAGCGCATTAACCACTTGGCCACCACCCCCTTGGTAATACAGTAAAACTCACCTAAACCATCTTTGTATAAATGGGATATTCGCACTTGCGAGACAAAACCAAAAGTGCCAATGGTTTTGTATGTTTTTTCCATATAATAAACACTGTAGATACCAGATTTTGTAAAACAGATTTTTGCTCACATCAGACAAAACATCCTGTCCCATCGCAGTGCATTTTCATAAAAAAAAAAAAAACTCGCATATACCGAACAAAGCATTCTGGATGTGCCCAGTAACAGAGGTACGAAATGAAGTTCAGCACTGACACAACGATTTGAGGAAAGTGGGTACCGTATTTCCTCGATTCAAAAGCCAGGCATTTATTTTTTAAAACAGTACTCAGACCCGGCACCTAAATGAGACGGGCCTTTATTCAAGGCTGGCGATTATTAACAAAACCTTGCTTGCTGCCTGCACTGTAATATGGTGTTAAGTTTCACACATATCCCTGGGTGTGGCAAACCAAAGACAGTCGCTTTAGATCAGAGCCCTCTGCGTGGCTGTGAACCCTCTCCATAGCCTGACGCATACCTGCTTAAACGATGGAGACCACAAGGGCTGTGATTTGTCAATTTTGCAGCTGGGGAGGCAAATATGATTAACTTTATAACACAAAGTCGGAAAAAGACACTCAAATGACCTGCAATTCATGGAGGGAAATTGCACGTACCATTTTGTTGGTTTGGCGGCTGATGATTGCATAAAGAAGTGGAGTTCATTGAGGGACAAATTAATCCAGAAAAAGCCGCTGTTCCTGAGGGTAAATTGCATTAAGACACCCACCAATGTGACAGAGAACTTTAAAAGGGTCACGCGCAAATCAACGTCATTGCAGGGCCACAAAGTTATGGTGTTGTAGAAGCATAAATCAGGCTTTAGGATTTTAAGGTACCACTCCACAGTGGACTTAGAAAAAAACGAGTGACTCGACCAAATGTAATCTTTTTAATGCACATAATGCCCAGTGCTTATTTAAGGCAGGCGTTTATTTTTTAATGAGACAGGCCCCATTCAAGGTCAGGCATTTAATCAAGGAAATATGTAAGCCTAATTACTGCAGGGGATTCCCCTGACTGTAACTAATCCATTACACACACACACACACACACACACACACATATATATATATATATATATATATATATATATATATATATATATATATATATATATATATATATATATATATATATATATGTTCAGAATAATAGTAGTGCTATGTGACTAAAAAGATTAATCCAGGTTTTGAGTATATTTCTTATTGTTACATGGGAAACAAGGTACCAGTAGATTCAGTAGATTCTCACAAATCCAACAAGACCAAGCATTCATGATATGCACACTCTTAAGGCTATGCAATTGGGCTATTAGTAAAAAAAAAAAAAGTTGAAAAGGGGGTGTTCACAATAATAGTAGCATGGCATTCAGTTAGTGAGTTCATCAGTTTTGTGGAACAAACAGGTGTAAATCAGGTGTCCCCTATTTAAGGATGAAGCCAGCACCTGTTGAACATGCTTTTCTCTTTGAAAGCCTGAGGAAAATAGGACGTTCAAGACATTGTTCAGAAGAACAGCGTAGTTTGATTAAAACGTTGATTGGAGAGGGGAAAACGTATACGCAGGTGCAAAAAATTATAGGCTGTTCATCCACAATGATCTCCAATGCTTTAAAATGGACAAAAAAAAAACAGAAGAAAACAGAAAACAACCATCAAAATGGATAGAAGAATAACCAGAATGGCAAAGGCTCACCCATTGATCAGCTCCAGGATGATCAAAGACAGTCTGGAGTTACCTGTAAGTGCTGTGACAGTTATAAGACACCTGTGTGAAGCTAATTTATTTGCAAGAATCCCCCGCAAAGTCCCTCTGTTAAATAAAAGACGTGCAGAAGAATTTACAATTTGCCAAAGAACACATCAACTGGCCTAAAGAGAAATGGAGGAATATTTTGTGGACTGATGAGAGTAAAATTGTTCTTTTTGTGTCCAAGGGCCGCAGACAGTTTGTGAGACAACCCCCAAACTCTGAATTCAAGCCACAGTTCACAGTGAAGACAGTGAAGCATGGTGGTGCAAGCACCATGATATGGGCATGTTTCTCCTACTATGGTGTTGGGCCTATATATCGCATACCAGGTATCATGGATCAGTTTGGATATGTCAAAATACTTGCAGAGGTCATGTTGCCTTATGCTGAAGAGGACATGCCCTTGAAATGGGTGTTTCAACAAGACAATGACCCCAAGCTCACTAGTAACCGAGCAAAATCATGGTTCCAAACCAACAAAATTAATGCCTCACAGATGTGAAGAAATCATGAAAAACTGTGGCTATACAACTAAATACTAGTTCAGTGATTCACAGGATTGCTAAAAAAGCAGTTTGAACATAATAGTTTTGAGTTTGTAGCATCAACAGCAGATGCTACTATTATTGTGAACACCCCCTTTTCTACTTTTTTTTTCTTTTTACTAATAGCCCAACTTCATAGCCTTAAGAGTGTGCATATCATGAATGCTTGGTCTTGTTGGATTTGTGAGAATCTACTGAATCTACTGGTACCTTGTTTCCCATGTAACAATAAGAAATATACTCAAAACCTAGATTAATCTTTTTAGTCACATAGCACTACTGTACATATATATATATATATATATATATATATATATATATATATATATATATATATATATATATATATATATATATATATATATATATATATATATTGTCAGTTTTATACATATAGCAGATTTTGATTGTAACAGACAAAATTCGCTGGTCCACCTGAATCCATTATATGCAAGTTTTATTCTATTGTAAATTCACAAAATCCCATGAGGCTTTTAAAGACTCATATGAAAGCTTATTAATAATTAAATCATTAATCTATTTAATTATTAGAAATAAAAACTGAGTTGTGTAATACTCTTGCATACATTTATTGTGACTTTAAATGTATTAAATTCATACCTAAGCTGCAAAAAAGAAAACTGTAAATAAATCTAATTCACAAATATGTTTGAAGAGTTTTCACCTTGAGAAAAGCTTTAATTTGTTTCCGGTAGTGTCATTTTCAACAAAATGGGCTGTAGTTTTTACGACATGAACTGTAAAAAGGGAAGCGGTTTGTGTGGCCTGAAGGTTAGAGAAGCGAGCTCCTGACCAGAGGGTCATAGCTTCAATTCCACCACTACACGGAAAAGTCACGAACGTGACCATGAGCAAAGTGCTTAATTCTCTCAATTGCTTCCAGTGTGCAGCTGGAGACCTTGTATGGCAGCATCCTAGTCTGTGTGTGCGTGGGTGTGTTTCAGAGAAAATGTGAGGCATCCTATAAAGCACCTTGAGAGTCTGCATCAGATTGAAAAGTGTTGTGAAATACAGTCCAATTGCCATTTTTCGTGTTCAGTGGCAGCTGCCTTTGTGATGTCATGTAGTAACGTATAGCAAACCTGCAGACATACAGCGCCCTCCAAAAGTATTGGAACACTTGGTATTTCACACATTTGAATTTGTTTATGCCATTTCACATACAAAAAATAAAAAAATAAAATTCTAAAATGATCTTCCTTAAGCTCAAACTCAAAGCAAATCTCTACAACTTGATATAAATTAATTAAAAATATAAAAGCCAAGATGATGGATTGCATAATTAATGGAATTCTTTGGTATAATATCTGTAAATAATAATCAGTTTTATTGCCAGTTTTCTTCAGACAAGACAGGGGATGGAAACATGAACATTTCTAAGTCGCTGCATATGTCAGTATATATCAGTTATGAAGGAATACAAACAATATGGCACTCTATGGTAAATCTCTGTGGAGTAGACAGTTCTCAAAAACTGAGTGACTGTGCAAGAAGGAGAAGAGTGAGGAAAGCCACCAAGACACCCAGAAGTTGTTACAGGCTTCTGTGGCTGTGATTGGAGAAGTTGTGCATCCTGCATGTTTTGCATTTTGTATCCCCAGTTATACAGCTTCATGATGAAGTGGTATAGAGGAGGACTTTCTTTCACCAAAACACCAAATCTAGGCTTGCATCTCAGATGTACCTTCTGCCAAATTGGAGCTGCCCTGCCAGGTCTTCCTTTTTAAGAAAATCCTTGCCCGTGTGTGGAAGACGGCTTCAGAAAAGATCAGACCTCCTGCTGCGCTCCTCATCATGTGTGTACATTAACCATGAACGTTGGGGCTTTGCTGCCCCTATCACACATTTCAAACATATTCTTGGAGTTATAAGGTTGAGACACGTTGTCTTACCTCGTCCTGAAGTTGGCTGGATGTGGATGCCCGTCATACAAAGATAAAAAGTCATATTCCTCCTCCACAGCAAAAGATTGAAAAACTATATGAATCCTGTTCCCCTCCTCGGCAGCAATCACCCAGGTACAGTTCGCTCCATTTGGATATCCATATGGAAAGCCGGGGCTCTCGATTGTCCCATTCCTTCCTTTTAAAGTGCCTCCACAAGTGTGGATAAATCCTGAGGAGAAACAGAACAAACATTCAGTCATTATCAAACATCTCTGCAACACACGGAGGAAATTTTGCAGCACAAACCCACAGTTTGCACAGTTCAGCAGACAACTGTGCTACTGGTGGCTTAAGAGATGCTTTTTGTTTTCAGTTCCACTTCCAAAATTACAAAGAGATGTGTTTCATCATTGCTGCTTCATTCCATCTAGGAGCACAAATCTCCAGAGACAAGATACAACACTTTGAAATTTGGTGCCACAAAGCCTTAACTCTCAGTTCCAGGCGGCGTACACCTCTGCACGCTGTTCTCCATCCACACTGAAAATCAATACCTTTCACATGTTCGCTTCAGCGTTTAGCGTCATTGTCTAAAAGCCACAATTGGATTCCTGGGCTAACCTTCGTGCCCACACAAACACAGTTTGTTTTCTCTTTTTGTCTGCATTTTCTGTATATGGACACATTCTATTCAGTTCACGTTATATAACACCACATCACAGCATGAGTCACCCCAGGGTGCTTCACAAAGCTCAGGTCTTAACTGACCCCCCTGAGCAAGTACACTGTCAAAAGTGTTAAAAAAAAAAAAAAAAAAAAACTCCCTCAGGGATTTTTTGATTTTAGGAAGAAACCTCAAGCAGACCAGAGTCAGAGCAGTGGTGCAGCTTAGCTAAAATTTCCATAAAAATTGTTCATTTTGTGATAAAAGCATGGAATTTGGCACACATATTCTAAATTAACTAATGTTTATTTTCAGATATGGAGCCATCCTGGAGCTGACCTCTAATGAGCTACAGGGGTCAATAAAGAATTCCACAGGGGGCAAAATTTAAAAATGTTCCTATCATGTTGAAAACTATACCACAATATTTGTCTGATCATAGCGATTCCAAAAAAGGTATACTTTACACTATCTATGACTGAATTCCATGGAGTTATGGGGTAAAAACAGCAAAAATGGTCAGTTTCAGTTTGTACGGGGGTCAAAAGTTAAAGTTGCTCCAATTTTGATTAAAAAAATATGCAAATTATTGGTTGAGTTAATAATTTAATTTTAATTTAATTAATTTAATTAGCTTATAATGCACCAAATCACAGCAAAAGCCGTCTCAAGGCGCCTTACATACAACAAGTCAACATAAAATTTAATAAATAATTAAAAATGAATTAAAAATTTTTTCAAATACATAAATAAAAACAGAAGTAAAAGAATAAAACAAATGAAAATAAAAACTATTCATAAGAAAGAGAATAAAAATAGGTTTTGAGTCTTGACCTAAAAATGTTAATAGTATTTTAAAAAGGAATAGTTTGAACCATGTGTCATGCTTAGTTATCATGTTACGGGGTAACATATGTCATACATCATAGAATCCAATGGACGCCGACCTTGTTTGACCTTTACTATGGAGACCAAGCATTCAACACAGTCAAAACTATTCCATTTATTAATCCTTTTATTTCAACCAATAATTTGCATCACTTTTTACCAAAATTGGAGCAACTTTAACTTTTGACGCCTGTACAAACTGAAACTGATCGTTGTCACCATTTTTGGCGTTTTTAACCCATAACTCCAGAACATTCAGTCATAGATAGTACAAACTATACCTTTTTGGAATCATTATGATCAGACAAATAATATGATGTAGTTTCCAACATGATTGGAGCTTTTTAAAATTTGGACCCCTGTGTAATCCTATATTGACACCTGTAGCTCATTAGAGGTCAGCTCAAGGATGGTTCCATATCTGAAAATAAACATTAGCTGATTTAGAATATGTGTGCCAAATTCCATGCTTTTATTACAAAATGAACAATTGTTTTGGTATGCCGCCCCACTAGAGGGGTGTCCATACTACCAGTAACATTCATTCATTCTCTATGCCCACTTTCTCCAATTATGAGTCGCAGGGCCTATTCCGGCACTCACAGGGCAGGTGGTGGGTACACCCTGCACAGGACATCAGTCTATCACAGGGCCACAAATCCAGTTTTGTTCATTTTACAAAAATAAAATGTATGATTCTCTTGTCATACACCATTAATCACCTTTAATTGTACTGTTGTCTATTATCTGTTGAATTGCAAATCAACAAATTCGCCATAATTAAATGTTTCTTTTTAACTTTTTTGACCCCATGACCTTCTTGCTGTGAGACAACAGTGCTAACCACCATGGAAATATAGACCTGGAATGGACGTCACGTGACTAGTGGCGTGCTGCACGGCGACCATTACTAAGGGTGGAGAGAGCGCCTTGAGCCTGCTAAACAGAAGCGAAATGAGAGGAAAAAAGGCAGCCAGTACTTTGCCATCAACTGCACTAAAATGAACTGTACAATAGCCTTAATGTAGAGTAATTATATAAAACAAATGTCTATTTTAAAGTCGTTATGTCACAATTTAATATACTGAGACTATAACTCAACGCCATAAGTTCTTTTCATTAAGCTGCGTTCACATGCATACAAATACAGAAACAAAAATGTTTATTTATATATATATATATGCCTGCAGTTGTTGTTTAATATGATATGTACATGGTTGTCACAGGCAGCATTTAAATTTTAACAGTGTGGTTGGAGGGGATGGGGGTGGTACTTTTTACCCTGACTGAGGGTCAAAAGTCAGAAATTCTGAATGGCTTTATATCTACTTGTAATAAAATGTTAGTAAAAATCATATATATGTTGTTGTCATTAAAAGACTAGCAATAATATTACAGTGGAAAATGCAGCAAGGTAAATGACCACAATGGCAAGACATACTTCAGATTTATTTTTTTAATACATAAGGATTTTTTTATCCAGGCATGTATGAGATCATTAGAGCTTTTATCCATCCATCCATCCATCCATCCATTTTCTTCCGCTTTATCCGGAGTCGGGTCGCGGGGGCAGCAGCTCAAAGACCTCCTGATCCACACACACCTCCCCCAGCTCCTCCGGGGGAACCCCAAGGCGTTCCCAAGCCAGCCGAGAGATGTAATCCTTCCAGCGTGTCCTGGGTCTTCCCCAGGGCCTCCTCCCAATGGGACGTGCCCGGAACACCTCTCCAGCGAGGCATCCAGGGGGCATCCGGAAAAGATGCCCAAGCCACCTCAACTGACTCCTTTCGACGTGGAGGAGCAACGGCTCGACTCCGAGCTCCTCCTGAGTGACCGAGCTCCTCACCCTATCTCTAAGGGAGCACCCAGCAACCCTGCGGAGGAAACTCATCTCGGCCGCTTGTACCCGCGATCTCGTTCTTTCGGTCATGAGCCAAATCTCATGACCATAGGTGAGGATCGGAACGTAGATCGATCGGTAAATCAAGAACTTTGCCCCCCTACTCAGCTCTCTCTTCACCACGACGGTCCGATACAGCGACCGCATCACTGCAGACGCTGCACCGATCTGTCTATCGATCTCACGCTCCATCCGTCCCTCACTCGTGAACAAGATACTTAAACTCCTCCACTTGAGGCAAGGACACTCCACCGACCTGAAGAGGGCAAAGCACCTTTTTCCGGTCGAGAACCATGGCCTCGGATTTGGAGGTGCTGATTTTCATCCCGGACGCCTCACACTCGGCTGCAAACCGCCCCAGTGCACGCTAAAGGTCCTGATTTGACAAAGCCAACAGAACCACATCGTCCGCAAACAGCAGAGACGAGATTCTGTGGTTCCCAAACCAGACCCCCTCTACACCTTGGCTGTGCCTAGAAATTCTGTCCATAAAAATAATGAACAGAACCGGTGACAAAGGGCAGCCCTGGCAGAGGCCAACGTGCACTGGAAACAGGTTTGACTTACTACCGGCAATGCGAACCAATCTCCTGCTGCGGTTGTACAGGGACCGGATAGGCCTTAGCAAAGGACCCCGGACCCCATACTCCCGGAGCACTCCCCACAGGGTGCCCCGAGGGACATGGTCAAACGCCTTCTCCAGATCCACAAAACACATGTGGACTGGTTGGGTGAACTCCCATGAACCCTCGAGCACCCGATGGAGCGTGTAGAGCTGGTCCAGTGTGCTGCAACCAAAATGAAAACCACACTGCTCCTCCTGAATCCGAGGTTCGACCATCGGTCGAATTCTCCTCTCCAGTACTCTGGAATAGACCTTATCGGGGAGGCTGAGGAGTGTGATCCCCCTATAGTTGGAACACACCCTCCGGTCCCCCTTCTTAAACAGAGGGACCACCACCCCGGTCTGCCAATCCAGAGGCACTGCCCCCGATCGCCACGCGATGTTGCAGAGGCGTGTCAGCCAAGACAGTCCCACAACATCCAGAGACTTAAGGTACTCAGGACGGATTTCTTCCACCCCAGGAGCCTTGCCACCGAGGAGCTTTCTAACCACCTCTGTGACTTCTGCCTGGGTAATGGATGAGTCCGCCTCTGGGTCCCCCATCTCTACTTCCTCTTCGGAAGACGTGATGATGGGATTGAGGAGATCCTTGAAGTACTCCTTCCACCGCCCAACAACATCCTCAGTCAGGGTCAACAGCTCCCCACCCGCACCGTAAACAGTGCCGGTGGAGAGCTGTTTCCGCCTCCTGAGGTGTCGGACGGGTTGCCAGAATCTCTTCGAGGCCGACCGATAGTCCTCCTCCATAGTCTCCCCGAACTCCTCCCAGACCCGAGTTTTTGCCTCTGCGACCGCACGGGTTGCGGCACGCTTGGCCTGCCGGTACCTGTCAGCTGCCTCTGGGGTCCCACCTACCAACAAAGATAAGTAGGACTCCTTCTTCAGCTTGACGGCATCCCTTACTTCCGGTGTCTACCACCGGGTTCGGGGACAGGCACCAGAGACCTTGCGACCACAGCTACGAGCGGCCGCATCAACAATGGAGGTGGAGAACATGGTCCACTCGAAATGGTCCGAGTGGACCATTAGAGCTTTTAATCAGCTTGAAATACAATTTACAAGGCTTCATTTATAAAAATCCATAGAGAATTATGATGACAGGGAAAAAACATCACAGTAAATGAACAGAATGGCATATATTTCCCCAAATTTCCACATTTTACATAAAACTTTTTTTTCTTCCCAGGCATGTATGGGTTCATTAGAAAGAGCAATTAAAGGGCTTTAGAACAAGCCTACATTTATTAAATTCTGTTAACAAATAGCAACAATAGAGCGAGAAAAACAACACAGTTTGACATAATTTCCCCAAATTTCTGCATTTTACATAAACGTTTTTGTTCACCCACACAGGCACAGGTTCATTGGAAAGAGCTTTCAAAGGACTTTAAAACAAGCCTACATTTATTAAAATCTGTTAAGAAATAGCGACGTTAGTGCGAAAAAAATGGTCAGTTTATTATTGATGATCTGCACATCTCCACCCTTAGTAATGGCGCCGCCATGTCCTGAGCGACACTAATAGATTCAGGCGCGCACGTCCATTCCAGGTCTATATTTCCATGCTAACAACTAATCCACCATGCCATTACAAATAACTATTTGACAAATAAAATAAAGTATAGCAATAAATTGTCAAACATGTAAGACAGAGAAGATGCAAATAAGCATCCAGTTACTCATAAAAAAGTCTAAAAATGTTATCTTGCATGCTGGGGAAATACAAATAAATGCGCTTGATTTATGGTGTTCGACTATTTTTGCCAAAATAGATTCAATTTTATACGTTCCTGGGGCTGAGTAAATCATACAGCACCTATTTTGCATCCCACCACCTTATTCATCACTCTTTATGAGCTGATGTGGCTAAGTAATCAATATGTTCAATTCTGAGACAAAAAAAAAAATGTCATCACTGCACATAAACTGACTTTTTGGAGAAAGTTGAGCTTCAAGATGTAACTACACGAGAAAATTTTGCAATGAAAAATGAAAATATGCCTAAACATATTGTGTTGACAGGAGTCTCAATCCAGCTGTGACCAAATCCCTCCTGTTGCATCTTGTGATCATGTGTCATCAGGAAGTCAATTGCTCTTGTAAGCTTTAAGAGCAGTGTTCCTAAATTCACCCCAAAGCTCATTGCATATCTGAGGTGTAATTATTTCTACCACCATTTTGCAAAGAAAAAGAAAAGGAAATGATGGAAAATTGCCATAGTCGCTGAGCTGCCTACAGTTTCAACATGATCCAACCTGTGACACGAATCATTATTCCCCCTTTTCAAAGTGCTTTCAGAAATAGCTTAATTACCGGCACAAGTCTCTTCAGTGATCAAAGGTTGTGAGCGTGACTGAATTAGTGGGAATGTTCTTCTGACAAACAACTGCAGTGTGACAGTGTGGCCGCCATGGAAACAATTAATCTATTTTTGATATCGGTAGCAATTTTGTAATCAGCATTCTACTCAATAGTTTACAGCCATAGGACAAAATGATCATTTAAATCAAATTAAAGCTCTGCTGTTAGTGTATTTTACACAAAGCCTAAAATAAATATATTGAAGACAATAAAGAATTTTGACTCAACTTTTAAAAAATGAGGAGAACGGGAAAAATTAAAGATGTAAAGTTATAAAATCTGTATATTTTCCAATAAACTGAATGTTTGATTTGTAGTACTATAAATGTATGTCTAAGATTCTCTGTACAAGTCGTTATAGGCTTTCTAAGGTAGACTACTCCCTCTGGTGACAACTTTGAGAATGTCAGCACTTGGCTTTCCCTTCAGAAATTTTTAAGCAATCACGGTTGCAAAGACAGCTTCTGTGTGCTGAAAAAAAAAATCTATGTTCATGCCACATGCAGCTGCAGATGTCACTAAGCAAGAAAAAACACAAAACCAGATTTTATGACACTAAGTGTATGTCAGCACTTTGTAAACTAAATACAATTTACTGTCAGCTAAACACCTGTGTTACATGGACTTAATAATCACAACACAGTTCCCCTTCCTTTATATTTATTGTATTATTGCAATACTGATTTCATATGAGAATGCAATAAAAAGTAAAACTAACAACACACCTCATGCATACAAATGTGCAAAATTATTTTATAAAAAAAAAGCTGCCAAATGAATTAAAATCTAAATATCATATAATTTATGTAAAAGAGTGTTAAACAATAGGAACACAACAAATTAAATACCTTGTGTGACCACACTTTACATTTCAAACTACATTTTTTGTGTCATCTCACCTTTGGTGATAGACTTTAAAGGTATACAGCCTTTGACGTTTTTAAGATTGAAGTCATAAAAATAATTTTCTTTGGCACCAGTATAATTTTATTTAAATAAGGGATTCATAATATGACATTGGCAATATAATCAAAAGTTGCATCTCACCACCATCTCACCATTTCACTTGATATCTCCCGTTTGTTGTCATGGAATCATGCACAGCTCTACAAAGTCATCTCACAAATTAGTATTCATTCATTTTCTATTCCTGTTTACTCCAATCAAGTGTGACAGCGGCTGGAGCCTATCCCAGCAGTCATAGGGTACACCCTGGACAGGACAGCAGTCTATCACAGAGTCTAATTATTATTATTATTATTATTATTATTATTATTATTATTATTATTGCTATTATTATTATTATTATTATTGCTATTTTTAATACAATTTCTTCAATAGAAATACCTCAGTTGTCTGTAATTTCAGTTTTTCTAATCAAATAAAAGGTATGCATTTGGCCTTACTGATACTCTTGGGTGAAATAAGGATAATAATAACAGCATCAGCATGGAAACATCTGGAATGTTTTTTCAAACCTATAACTATAACAGCTAAGATACTGCACATGTTCTGTTTCACTGTGTGATGTTTGCTGTAAAAGTCCATGCTTTCAAATTTAAAATCTTAAAGGTGCCATATTATAGGCCTTGATAACGACATAATATCAATCAGTCAGTGTCTTTAAAAAACATCTTGAAGTTGTACAGCCTTTCAAATTCCACAAAACTGATATGATTTAGTTTCTAGTGAAATCCAAGCATTGTATTATTGGTTTATTTTTGGAACATGTTGCCAGAGAACGTATTTACCTGGTGGGAATTCCGCAGCAAATATGCATGCTAACATCCATAAGATGCCTTGTAAATATCTTCAGAGATGTTATCTGGTTACAAAAACAGCATTTTTAGATTTAGAACTGCTTTTAACTTACTTTTACAAAACATATGAAAAATATATTAGATGTATAGAGAAATAAACTATTTAGGAGCATCTTCCATCATCTCTGTTTATTTTTTCAGACGATCAGCCAACTGACATCACTGTGCCTTTCTCTACTCTGACTGGCTCTTGCCATGTGCTTCCCAGCATCCCTCACACAAGTTGGAGAAAGCCCCCAAGTAATCTATGACATCGCTATGGTCATTATCACAGACTGTATGGGTCGCGACTGAACATATGAAGTCTTGCGGTTCTTTTTTCTTCAGTCCCAATCAAGGACCAAAAACAGACTATTTCTCAGGTTAGATTTATTCAAAGGAATCGTGAAATGATAAGCCTGGTTTCTCACGGACGTCACCCACATAAGTGTTTCAACCAGTGAGAACCCCGAACAAAGAGAAAGAAACACTTTTTATAAAACTCAATTTAGGCGTGACAAAGGGCAGACTCTATTCTTGCAATTCTTATCCTTATTGTCTCCCCATGGGAAACTTGACGCTCTGTCTCTCTGTGTGCTGGGTGCTTAACCAGTTAAAATCAGCTTCAAATGCATGTTTAAACAGATTACAAAAACTTATAAACTGGTATAACTATGTAAGTAAAGGAATTGCTTGATATCTATAGCAAAATAGAAAATAAACCCATAAATATATCTAACACATACACATACGTACTTCCAGGCCGTCTGAAATGTTTTCCTTCAGGGGAACTACATATATATATATATATATATATATATATATATATATATATATATATATATATATATATATATATATATATATATATATATATATATATATATATCATCTAATTTTTTTTTTTTTTTTAATAGACCATGCAATTTTTTATTATATTGCCAATGTCATATTATGAATCCCTTATTTAAATAAAATTATACTGGTGCCAAAGAAAATTATTTTTATGACTTCAATCTTAAAAAATTCAAAGGCTGTATAAAGTCTATCACCAAAAGTAACACAGGGACACTGGGGTGATGCTGCCAGAAAAAGCCCACTTTCAGGTTTCTAAGAGGTCTTTGTGTCCATTCCTTTCAATGAGTAGCAGCTACTGCTTGTCACACCCCCTCTTCAGAGGGAGGAGAAACAAGAGGAAAGGTAATGTCAAAAAGTACATCACAATTCCACAGATGCTGTCTGCTCACAGAGGAAGAAATGGTCGAGATGTGGATTTCCATATGTCTGAAATTGTGGAAAATGTACTAGTTTGTGTCTACATTTTTCTTATGAAGGACTTCAACCAAAAGATTCAAAACTGATTTTGCATAATGACCTGTTTAAATCAACCCAGTTACAAATAATTATAATAATAATGACACTGAAAGTGTCATGGAACTATGCAAGTCTAAAAATGCCAGATTAGTAACTGGGACAATCCGCTGCAGGAGGATGTAAACCCGAAGACGTTGCAGCAAGGATCTCAAACAGATTTAAACCCAATTAAGATGTGCTACACATTTTTAAGAAGGATCAACAAGAGCCTTTCCATGAAGCCAAGCCTGTACCGTGCAGGTTGCACAACGACAGCAGGGGGCGCACTTCTAAACCCCTGAAATAGTTGAGTATGTTGTTGAGCATTAGATGACTAATGCTGTGATCTGTTCTGAGTAACGCCGCTGATTCTTCTGATATCCAGGCGATGATACAGCAGATGTCCGTTGCCAAGAAGTGTCTCAGATGTGTGCGCATCATTCCCTGTCTGCGAACCGCTGTCATGCCTTTTTTGGCGTTGTTATCCATTTTTTTTTAAAATCTCGTTTGCTCGGGCGCCCCATCCCTCCCTTCTCATTTTCTCACCCTCTTTGTTTTTCTGCTGCTATAATCCATCCATTATGAATCAGAACCCGCCTTTCTGCGCCGTAAGTCATAGGAGCTTGTAATATGCCAAGCGCCGCCGTCTTCATAAAAGCTGTAGCTATAAAAAGAACATTGTAAACATTTGTCGTGTTAACTTGAAAAAGGGGAGAAGTGACAACATGAGCATCCTCACAGTGCAACAAGAACGTAGTCAGTCCATTTACCATTTAGACCAACTCTGAATTCCACTGTCGCCCGCTAACTTGCCTCTTTCGACCTCCATCATCACTTGGGTTGTAAAACGCACTCCCGGGAGGTTCTCCCATCCAATATTAGTGCCATGCTGCAGCAGGAACCATAAATTGTGATGAGAAACCAAATTAACAACATGCTGCGATTGCACAGTGGGGAAAAAGCGCTTCAGAAATATGAATCAGTATCATAAGCAGGAACAGGGGGGCCTCAGCCGGCAGTCGGATGGGCTGACAGACAACTCAACAATCATCCCAGCTGTTCCCCAAACAATTCCATTTACCCCTGACCTTCAGATTACACACACACAAATAACAGATTTTCACCGCTACACACCTTTGACTACAAGGATTTATAGCGTTTGCTGTGCAAATAAAGTCGGGAAGATGCAGCCGTCTCCAGACCTGATGAGATCTCTGCAGGCGTTTGTCAGTCAGTCTGATTTGTCTGCTCGTGGAGGACATGCATATTTATACGTGCAGGGAAACGGAGCCTTTGGCCTTGAGGACTTTCTCTCCCAAAGCAAAGAACGCATCTTGCTTTCCTCTGCAGTCACTGAATGCAGCAAGAATGAGTTGTTTAATTAAGCTTAGAGCTGCACCCCGTGTAGATGGAGAAGAAGATTGATTTTGTAAACAAAATGCATTATGTATCACAGTGGGTATCATTATTTTTTAAGAGTAAAATGAATTTGTAGCAGGCTAACTATGTTAGTAAAGATTTACCCTAAGCACATAGAAAAATTCAGTAAACAGTGACTTATCTGGTGCACAGGCGAGCGCGTCGAGGAACGCGCGCTCATGTCCAGCAAATATGTTTGTGTGACAACATTGAAGAGAAAAGCAGAGTTTTGCTGTTCCAGCTGGAGCCCTTATCAACCAAGTTGGGTCAACTTGATCTGTTATTTATTTCAGCTTTAATTATTTCACCAGTCAAATTAAAGATATGATTATTATCTCTGGTAATCAGCAGGCGAGCAGTCACGAATCTGACTTTTTCTCCCATTGCATTTTATGACACCGTAGGATCTGAATATCAATGAATGACATGAAGTGAAAGCATGTTTCATACAGTTAGAACAATTAAAGGAAGAGAAAAGGAATATCCAAGAGAGATTAATGTTTTACTGAACTTCATTGAGACCCATTAAACATCTCAACAGTAATTCAAAAAACTGTCCACTAATTTTTGAATAATAGCACCTGCTAATAAATAATGACCACCATAACTTCAGAATCTTATTGTTTGCAAACAGGGGTGATCACATGACCTCCTTCATCCTCGAAGCACTTCATGCTCTTTTTTGTGCTCTTTGTGACTTATGGATGGAATGTTGACAAAATTAACAAAATTACTGGAGAACATCTGTTTCTTCTCAGAATTCTCCTAATATATCAAATTAAGTGGGTCTGCACAACTAAAGACTTTTCCCCCCTTTTTATCTATAAATATTAAGGCACCCAATGTCCCTCCAGGCTTTAAAAGTTTTTTTTTCCCGTGCACTCTGTTGTGTGGGCCGCTGAAGAGGAGGTACTGCTGGCCCACCGTTCATTTGCGCCCCCTGTTGTGGGTCCGTGTTCCTACACTTTCTCAACAGGATATCTCGGGAAATGTCATGGACCCCGAGGGGCGTCAACCGGCTGTTGAACGGCCAATGGAAGAGCAGGGCGCACAGGCGTCTGCAGGAGGAATGATCGGTGAGTTGCAGCGAATCCTCACCGCTTTTATGGCTCAGTTGGATCTAATGACCGAGCAGAACGTCCTCCTTAACCGCAGGGTGGAGGCTCTCGCCGCGCAGGTGGAAGCGCGCCCTCAGGGCGCTGCTGCGGCTCCCCCTCCTGTCGATCCTGTGCGCAACAGTGACGTTCCACAGGTCGTTCAACGACCCCTCCCACCTTCCCCTGAAGCATACATAAGCCCTCCAGAGCCGTACGGGGGTTGTGTGGAGACGTGCGCGGACTTTCTTATGCAGTGTTCGCTCGTCTTCGCACAACGTCCCGTCATGTACGCGACTGATGCTAGTAAGATAGCTTATGTGATTAATCTGCTTCGCGGTGAGGCACGCGCTTGGGCTACAGCGCTCTGGGAGCAAAATTCACGGCTCTTTCTGACACATGATGGGTTTGTGAGGGAGTTCAGAACAGTGTTCGATCACCCAAATAGAGGAGAGACCGCTTCAGCCGTGCTGCTGTCAATGAGACAGGGGCGCCGGAGCGCAGCTGCTTATGCAGTCGACTTCCGCATCGCGGCTGCGAGGTCCAGCTGGAATAGCACTGCCCTCCGTGCCGCCTTCGTAAATGGACTGTCGTTGGTCCTGAAGGAGCACCTGGTGGCCAAGGACGAACCGCGGGATTTAGACGGGCTTATTGATCTCGTTATACGATTAGACAATCGGTTAGAAGAACGCCGTCGGGAACGAGACGAAGGGCGTGGCCGGGCACGCGCCGTCCCTCTCCCTTCCGGTTCTGACCGAGTTCCGCCCTCCCCACGCTCCACGGCCTCTACGCTCCGTGTGGTTACAGCTCCCCCTGCTGATGAAGCTATGGACACGAGCAGGGCCACATTTAGGCCACCAGATAGACAGAGGAGGCTGGTCCGCGGAGCGTGCTTTGTTTGTGGCTCAATAGAGCATCAAGTGAGGGACTGCCCCGAGCGGTTAAACACCAACGCCCGACCCTAGAAACTGGGCTAGGGGTGGGCCAAGACATTCACGTGGGACATACCCATATTGCCACACGACTCCCAGTTACAATCCTTTATGAGGATTTAACCCTGCAGGCCCCAGCACTGGTGGACACGGGCTCTGAAGGGAATCTGCTAGACAGCAGATGGGCCAGGGAGGCAGGGCTCCCTCTGGTGGCGCTTACCTCGCCTGTGCAGGTGCAGGCACTAGATGGCTCCCTACTCCCTCTAATCACACATAAGACACCACCAGTAACTCTGGTGGTGTCAGGGAACCACCGGGAGGAGATCAAGTTTTTTGTGACTCCTGCCACCTCCCGTGTGATTCTCGGGTTCCCTTGGATGTTAAAACACAATCCCCGGATCGATTGGCCATCCGGGGTAGTGGTTCAGTGGAGCGAGACCTGCCATCGGGTATGTTTAGGTTCCTCGGTTCCTCCCGGTTCCCAGGCTAAGGAGGAGGTCAGAGTCCCGCCCAATCTTGGAACAGTGCCGGTGGAGTACCATGACCTTGTGGATGTGTTCAGTAAGGATCTGGCGCTCACCCTTCCCCCCCACCGTCCGTACGATTGTGCCATTGATTTGGTTCCAGGCGTTGAGTTCCCGTCCAGCAGGCTGTACAACCTCTCACGACCTGAGCGCGAATCAATGGAGACCTACATCCGGGACTCTTTAGCCGCCGGGTTGTTCCGGAATTCCACCTCCCCGATGGGTGCAAGTTTCTTTTTTGTGGGTAAAAAAGATGGCGGACTTCGTCCATGCATTGATTATAGGGGGCTGAACGAAATCACGGTTCATAATCGATACCCGTTGCCCTTGTTGGATTCAGTGTTCACGCCCCTGCATGGAGCCCAGATATTCACTAAGCTAGATCTTAGAAATGCGTATCACCTGGTTCGGATCCGGAAGGGAGACGAGTGGAAGACGGCATTTAACACCCCCTTAGGTCACTTTGAGTACCTGGTCATGCCGTTCGGCCTCACAAACGCCCCCGCGATGTTCCAAGCATTAGTTAATGATGTCTTGCGGGATTTCCTGCACCGATTCGTCTTCGTATATCTAGACGATATACTCATCTTTTCTCCGGATCCTGAGACTCATGTCCGGCACGTCAGGTCCTGCAGCGGTTGTTGGAGAACCGGCTGTTTGTGAAGGGCGAGAAGTGTGAGTTTCACCGCACCTCTTTGTCCTTCCTGGGGTTTATCATCTCCCCCAACTCCGTCGCTCCTGATCCGGCCAAGGTTGCGGCGGTGAGAGACTGGCCCCAACCCACCAGCTGTAGGAAGCAGCAACAGTTCCTCGGCTTTGCAAATTTCTACAGGAGGTTCATTAAGGGCTACAGTCAGGTAGTTAGCCCCCTGACAGCCCTGACCTCTCCAAAAGTCCCCTTCACCTGGTCGGATCGGTGCGATGCCGCGTTCAAGGAGTTGAAACGGCGCTTCTCGTCTGCACCTGTTCTGGTGCAGCCCGATCCTAGTCGCCAGTTTGTGGTTGAAGTGGACGCCTCGGACTCAGGGATAGGAGCCGTGCTATCACAGAGCGGAGAGGCCGATAAGGTCCTTCACCCATGTGCCTATTTTTCCCGCAGGTTGACCCCGGCCGAACAGAACTATGACGTCGGCAATCGAGAACTCCTTGCGGTGAAAGAGGCTCTTGAAGAGTGGAGACATCTGTTGGAGGGAACGTCCGTGCCATTCACGGTTTTCACTGACCACCGGAACCTGGAGTATATCAGGACCGCCAAGCGGCTGAACCCCAGGCAAGCCCGCTGGTCACTGTTCTTCGGCCGTTTTGACTTCCGGATCACCTACCACCCCGGGACCAAAAACCAGAGATCGGATGCCTTGTCCCGGGTGCATGAAGACGAAGTCAAAACGTAGTTGTCGGATCCACCGGAACCTATCATCCCGGAGTCCGCTATCGTGGCCACCCTCACCTGGGACGTAGAGAAAACCGTCCGGGAGGCCCTGGCACGGAGCCCGGATCCCGGAACTGGTCCGAAGAACAAACTTTACGTCCCAGCAGAGGCCAGGGCTGCAGTCCTGGACTTCTGTCATGGCTCCAAGTTCTCCTTTCATCCAGGGGTGCGTAGGACCGTGGCAGTTGTCCGGCAGCGCTTCTGGTGGGCGTCCCTGGAGGCCGACGTCCAGGATTATATCCAGGCCTGCACCACCTGCGCCAGGGGCAAGGCTGACCACCGTAGGGCATCGGGACTGCTCCAGCCACTGCCTGTGCCTCATCGCCCCTGGTCCCACATCTGCCAGGATTTTGTCACGGGCCTCCCGCCGTCCCAGGGCAACACCACCATCCTCACGATAGTGGACCGATTCTCCAAGGCGGCCCACTTCGTGGCCCTCCCGAAGCTCCCGACTGCCCAGGAGACAGCGGACCTCCTGGTCCACCACGTCGTCCGGCTGCATGGGATTCCAACAGACATCGTCTCCGATCGTGGTCCCCAGTTCTCCTCGCAAGTCTGGAGGAGCTTCTGCCGGGAACTGGGGGCCACGGTGAGTCTCTCGTCCGGGTATCATCCTCAGACCAACGGGCAAGCAGAACGGGTCAATCAGGAGGTGGAACAGGCCCTGCGCTGCGTGACGGCCGCGCACCCGGCGGCCTGGAGTACCCATTTGGCCTGGATCGAGTATGCCCATAACAGCCAGGTGTCTTCAGCCACCGGCCTCTCCCCTTTTGAGGTGTGTCTGGGGTATCAGCCCCCGTTGTTTCCGGTGGTTGAGGGAGAGGTCGGTGTGCCCTCGGTCCAGGCCCACCTGCGGAAGTGCCGTCGGGTGTGGCGCGCCGCCCGTTCTGCTTTGCTAAAGGCCCGGACGAGGGCAAAAGCCCATGCAGACCGTCGGCGGACCCCGGCCCCTGCGTATCGGCCAGGGCAGGAGGTATGGTTGTCCACAAAGGACATTCCCCTAAAAGTGGACTCCCCTAAACTACAGGACCGTTACATCGGTCCCTTCAGAATCCTTAAGGTCATCAGTCCAGCCGCAGTGAGGCTTCAGCTTCCGGCCTCACTGCGGATCCATCCTGTTTTCCATGTGTCCCGGATAAAGCCGCATCACACCTCACCCCTCTGTGCTCTGGGTCCGGCGCCGCCTCCTGCCCGGATCATCGATGGCGAGCCGGCTTGGACTGTGCGCCGGCTCTTGGATGTCCGTAGGATGGGCCGGGGCTTCCAGTATTTGGTGGACTGGGAGGGGTACGGACCCGAAGAACGCTCCTGGGTGAAGAGGAGCTTCATCCTGGAACCCGGCCCTCCTGGCCGATTTCTACCGCCGCCACCCGGACAAGCCTGGTCGGGCGCCAGGAGGCACCCGTTGAGGGGGGGGTCCTGTTGTGTGGGACGCTGAAGAGGAGGTACTGCTGGCCCACCACCACCAGAGGGCGCCCTGTCTGGAGTGCGGGCTCCAGGCACCAGAGGGCGCTGCCGCCTCACAGGAGCAGCCGGGGTGACAGCTGTCACTTATCACCTACGACAGCTGTCACCAATCATCTGATCAGCAGTGGTATATCAGCAAGACAACATCTCCACCTCTTTGCCGAGATATCGCTCTACCTAGGAGGTACAGTACTCAGCCGACTGTGTTGTCTTTTTTGACATTAACACTTTGTTACTTTTGTGCGTTAAATAGCAGACATTCTTCCGACGAGAGGTGGAGGTGGTTTTCCCGCCATACGTGTTGCTGGGTGCAAACGCACCCACATTTAACTGTTTTTGTTCCTCGCCAGCAGTACCAGATCCGACACGTGGAGGCAGTGGCCACCTGGGAGTTCGGGACTTGGCGGCTCCAGTATTCCCGGGGTTCGGTGGCGGAGGAAATCGTGTGGTTCCGGTTCTGCTTTGGACAGACATCTCTTATCTTCGAGCCTGCCCACGTGACACATTTTGTGAATTGACTTCTTTGTCTATTATTGTAATCTGTTGTGTTTGTTGTGCTTATTCACAACAGTAAAGTTTTGTTATTTGACTTCCTCCATTGTCCGTTCATTTGCGCCCCCTGTTGTGGGTCCGTGTTCCTACACTTTCTCAACACACTCAAAAAAATAACTTGTTCAGTGAACCTAAAAAAATTATGTAAAGTATTTCAACCTGCGTAAAATGCATTAACCTAGTCAGAAACAATTTTGCTGAGTGACCCAAGTGTAAATTTGTTGGGTCAACATGATGAATTTGCATTGCTGTTACCTAATTACCATGGTTCAGACCAACTAGATTTGAAAAGGTAAATGTAGGCCTAAATGTAAATTTGGTGGCTCAGCATGATGAATTTGTGTTACTGTTACTCAATTACTCTGGTTTAGGCCAACTAGTTTTGTAGAGGTAAATGTAACAAAAATAAAAATTATGCCCCTTTGGCTGCTCCCTTGTTTGTGCTTTCTCAAAAATTCTTGAAAAGGTAGTTGTAAAACAGCTAACTGATCATCTGCAGAGGAATGGTCTATTTGAAGAGTTTCAGTCAGGTTTTAGAATTCATCATAGTACAGAAACAGCATTAGTGAAGGTTACAAATGATCTTCTTATGGCCTCAGACAGTGGACTCATCTCTGTGCTTGTTCTGTTAGACCTCAGATGGAGTTCCACAAGGTTCTGTGCTAAAACCGATTTTATTCACTTTATACATGTTTCAATTAGGCAGTATTATTAGACAGCATTGCTTAAATTTTCATTGTTATGCAGATGATACCCAGCTTTATCTATCCATGAAGCCAGAGGACACACACCAATTAGCTAAACTGCAGGATTGTCTTACAGACATAAAGACATGGATGACCTCTAATTTCCTGCTTTTAAACGCAGATAAAACTGAAGTTATTGTACTTGGCGCCACAAATCTTAGAAACATGGTGTCTAACCAGATCCTTACTCTGGATGGCATTACCCTGACCTCTAGTAATACTGTGAGAAATCTTGGAGTCATTTTTGATCAGGATATGTCATTCAATGCGTATATTAAACAAATATGTAGGACTGCTTTTTTGCATTTGTGCAATATCTCTAAAATTAGAAAGGTCTTGTCTCAGAGTGATGCTGAAAAACTAATTCATGCATTTATTTCCTCTAGGCTAGACTATTGTAATTCATTATTATCAGGTTGTCCTAAAAGTTCCCTGAAAAGCCTTCAGTTAATTCAAAATGCTGCAGCTAGAGTACTGACAGGGACTAGAAGGAGAGAGCATATCTCACCCATTTTTTGCTCTTGCTTGCCTCTACTGGTGGTTGGCTCTCACTGCGGTATTGTATCACTTCCTGTTCCGGAGCACAGCGGTGTTTTGCTGTATCTGTTAGCTGTTTAATCTGCGCAGTTAGAATGATCTAGTTATCTAGATTACGATTTGTTTCCCAGTGTAATCTTTACGTGCCTTAACTAAAGCACTCCTTCTGCTGAATCACCTCTAAATTATTTACACATTATTCACTTTGCGTGTTTTTAGGAATCCGCTAGCTTAGTGTAGCTACTAGCTCTTAGCCGATTTAGCATGGCGGCTTCTCCTGTCTCTCCCGCACTTTTCTGCTCTGGGTGTGAAATGTTTAGTTATTCCTCAGCCTCCTTTAGCAGTAACGGTACTTGTAATAAGTGTAGCTTATTCGTAGCTTTGGAGGCCAGGCTGGGCGAATTGGAGACTCGGCTCCGCACCGTGGAAAATTCTACAGCTAGCCAGGCCCCTGTAGTCGGTGCGGACCAAGGTAGCTTAGCCGCCGTTAGTTACCCCCTGGCAGATCCCGAGCAGCCGGGAAAGCAGGCCGACTGGGTGACTGTGAGGAGGAAGCGTAGCCCTAAACAGAAGCCCTGTGTACACCGCCAACCTGTTCACATCTCTAACCGTTTTTCCCCACTCGACGACACACCCGCCGAGGATCAAACTCTGGTTATTGGCGACTCTGTTTTGAGAAATGTGAAGTTAGCGACACCAGCAACCATAGTCAATTGTCTTCCGGGGGCCAGAGCAGGCGACATTGAAGGAAATTTGAAACTGCTGGCTAAGGCTAAGCGTAAATTTGGTAAGATTGTAATTCACGTCGGCAGTAATGACACCCGGTTACGCCAATCGGAGGTCACTAAAAATTAAAATTAACATTAAATCGGTGTGTAACTTTGCAAAAACAATGTCGGACTCTGTAGTTTTCTCTGGGCCCCTCCCCAATCAGACTGGGAGTGACATGTTTAGCCGCATGTTCTCCTTGAATTGCTGGCTGTCTGAGTGGTGTCCAAAAAATGAGGTGGGCTTCATAGATAATTGGCAAAGCTTCTGGGGAAAACCTGGTCTTGTTAGGAGAGACGGCATCCATCCCACTTTGGATGGAGCAGCTCTCATTTCTAGAAATCTGGCCAATTTCCTTAAATCCTCCAAACCGTGACTATCCAGGGTTGGGACCAGGAAGCAGAGTTGTAGTCTTACACACCTCTCTGCAGCTTCTCTCCCCCTGCCATCCCCTCATTACCCCATCCCCGTAGAGACGGTGCCTGCTCCCAGACTACCAATAACCAGCAAAAATCTATTTAAGCATAAAAATTCAAAAAGAAAAAATAATATAGCACCTTCAACTGCACCACAGACTAAAACAGTTAAATGTGGTCTATTAAACATTAGGTCTCTCTCTTCTAAGTCCCTGTTGGTAAATGATATAATAATTGATCAACATATTGATTTATTCTGCCTTACAGAAACCTGGTTACAGCAGGATGAATATGTTAGTTTAAATGAGTCAACACCCCCGAGTCACACTAACTGTCAGAATGCTCGTAGCACGGGCCGGGGCGGAGGATTAGCAGCAATCTTCCATTCCAGCTTATTAATTAATCAAAAACCCAGACAGAGCTTTAATTCATTTGATAGCTTGACTCTTAGTCTTGTCCATCCAAATTGGAAGTCCCAAAAACCAGTTTTATTTGTTATTATCTATCGTCCACCTGGTCGTTACTGTGAGTTTCTCTGTGAATTTTCAGACCTTTTGTCTGACTTAGTGCTTAGCTCAGATAAGATAATTATAGTGGGCGATTTTAACATCCACACAGATGCTGAGAATGACAGCCTCAACACTGCATTTAATCTATTATTAGACTCTATTGGCTTTGCTCAAAAAGTAAATGAGTCCACCCACCACTTTAATCATATCTTAGATCTTGTTCTGACTTATGGTATGGAAATAGAAGACTTAACAGTATTCCCTGAAAACTCCCTTCTGTCTGATCATTTCTTAATAACATTTACATTTACTCTGATGGACTACCCAGCAGTGGGGAATAAGTTTCATTACACTAGAAGTCTTTCAGAAAGCGCTGTAACTAGGTTTAAGGATATGATTCCTTCTTTATGTTCTCTAATGCCATATACCAACACAGTGCAGAGTAGCTACCTAAACTCTGTAAGTGAGATAGAGTATCTCATCAATAGTTTTACATCCTCATTGAAGACAACTTTGGATGCTGTAGCTCCTCTGAAAAAGAGAGCTTTAAATCAGAAGTGCCTGACTCCGTGGTATAACTCACAAACTCGTAGCTTAAAGCAGATAACCCGTAAGTTGGAGAGGAAATGGCGTCTCACTAATTTAGAAGATCTTCACTTAGCCTGGAAAAAGAGTCTGTTGCTCTATAAAAAAAAAGCCCTCCGTAAAGCTAGGACATCTTTCTACTCATCACTAATTGAAGAAAATAAGAACAACCCCAGGTTTCTTTTCAGCACTGTAGCCAGGCTGACAAAGAGTCAGAGCTCTATTGAGCTGAGTATTCCATTAACTTTAACTAGTAATGACTTCATGACTTTCTTTGCTAACAAAATTTTAACTATTAGAGAAAAAATTACTCATAACCATCCCAAAGACGTATTGTTATCTTTGGCTGCTTTCAGTGATGCCGGTTTTTGGTTAGACTCTTTCGCTCCGATTGTTCTGTCTGAGTTATTTTCATTAGTTACTTCATCCAAACCATCAACATGTTTATTAGACCCCATTCCTACCAGGCTGCTCAAGGAAGCCCTACCATTATTTAATGCTTCAGTCTTAAATATGATCAATCTATCTTTGTTAGTTGGCTATGTACCACAGGCTTTTAAGGTGGCAGTAATTAAACCATTACTTAAAAAGCCATCACTTGACCCAGCTATCTTAGCTAATTATAGGCCAATCTCCAACCTTCCTTTTCTCTCAAAAATTCTTGAAAAGGTAGTTGTAAAACAGCTAACTGATCATCTGCAGAGGAATGGTCTATTTGAAGAGGTTCAGTCAGGTTTTAGAATTCATCATAGTACAGAAACAGCATTAGTGAAGGTTACAAATGATCTTCTTATGGCCTCGGACAGTGGACTCATCTCTGTGCTTGTTCTGTTAGACCTCAGTGCTGCTTTTGATACTGTTGACCATAAAATTTTATTACAGAGATTAGAGCATGCCATAGGTATTAAAGGCACTGCGTTGCGGTGGTTTGAATCATATTTGTCTAATAGATTACAATTTGTTCATGTAAATGGGGAATCTTCTTCACAGACTAAAGTTAATTATGGAGTTCCACAAGGTTCTGTGCTAGGACCAATTTTATTCACTTTATACATGCTTCCCTTAGGCAGTATTATTAGACGGTATTGCTTAAATTTTCATTGTTACGCAGATGATACCCAGCTTTATCTATCCATGAAGCCAGAGGACACACACCAATTAGCTAAACTGCAGGATTGTCTTACAGACGTAAAGACATGGATGACCTCTAATTTCCTGATTTTAAACTCAGATAAAACTGAAGTTATTGTACTTGGCACCACAAATCTTAGAAACATGGTGTCTAACCAGATCCTTACTCTGGATGGCATTACCCTGAGCTCTAGTAATACTGTGAGAAATCTTGGAGTCATTTTTGATCAGGATATGTCATTCAAAGCGCATATTAAACAAATATGTAGGACTGCTTTTTTGCATTTACGCAATATCTCTAAAATCAGAAAGGTCTTGTCTCAGAGTGATGCTGAAAAACTAATTCATGCATTTATTTCCTCTAGGCTGGACTATTGTAATTCATTATTATCAGGTTGTCCTAAAAGTTCCCTTAAAAGCCTTCAGTTAATTCAAAATGCTGCAGCTAGAGTACTGACGGGGACTAGAAGGAGAGAGCATATCTCACCCATATTGGCCTCTCTTCATTGGCTTCCTGTTAATTCTAGAATAGAATTTAAAATTCTTCTTCTTACTTATAAGGTTTTGAATAATCAGGTCCCATCTTATCTTAGGGACCTCGTAGTACCATATCACCCCAATAGAGCGCTTCGCTCTCAGACTGCAGGCTTACTTGTAGTTCCTAGGGTTTGTAAGAGTAGAATGGGAGGCAGAGCCTTCAGCTTTCAGGCTCCTCTCCTGTGGAACCAGCTCCCAATTCAGATCAGGGAGACAGACACCCTCTCTACTTTTAAGATTAGGCTTAAAACTTTCCTTTTTGCTAAAGCTTATAGTTAGGGCTGGATCAGGTGACCCTGAACCATCCCTTAGTTATGCTGCTATAGACTTAGACTGCTGGGGGGTTCCCATGATGCATTGTTTCTTTCTCTTTTTGCTCTGTATGCACCACTCTGCATTTAATCATTAGTGATCGATCTCTGCTCCCCTCCACAGCATGTCTTTTTCCTGGTTCTCTCCCTCAGCCCCAACCAGTCCCAGCAGAAGACTGCCCCTCCCTGAGCCTGGTTCTGCTGGAGGTTTCTTCCTGTTAAAAGGGAGTTTTTCCTTCCCACTGTAGCCAAGTGCTTGCTCACAGGGGGTCATTTTGACCGTTGGGGTTTTACATAATTATTGTATGGCCTTACCTTACAATATAAAGCGCCTTGGGGCAACTGTTTGTTGTGATTTGGCGCTATATAAAAAAATTGATTGATTGATTGATTGATATCGGCCTCTCTTCATTGGCTTCCTGTTAATTCTAGAATAGAATTTAAAATTCTTCGTCTTACTTATAAGGTTTGAATAATCATGTCCCATCTTATCTTAGGGACCTCATAGTACCATATCACCCCAATAGAGCGCTTCGCTCTCAGACTGCAGGCTTACTTGTAGTTCCTAGGGTTTTTAAGAGTAGAATGGGAGGCAGAGCCTTCAGCTTTCAGGCTCCTCTCCTCTGGAACCAGCTCCCAATTCAGATCAGAGAGACAGACACCCTCTCTACTTTTAAGATTAGGCTTAAAACTTTCCTTTTTGCTAAAGCTTATAGTTAGGGCTGGATCAGGTGACCCTGAACCATCCCTTAGTTATGCTGCTATAGACTTAGACTGCTGGGGGGTTCCCATGATGCACTGAGTGTTTCTTTCTCTTTTTGCTCTGTATGCACCACTCTGCATTTAATCATTGGTGATTGATCTCTGCTCCCCTCCACAGCATGTCTTTTTCCTGGTTCTCTCCCTCAGCCCCAACCAGTCCCAGCAGAAGACTGCCCCTCCCTGAGCCTGGTTCTGCTGGAGGTTTCTTCCTGTTAAGAGGGAGTTTTTCCTTCCCACTGTCGCCAAGTGCTTGCTCACAGGGGGTCGTTTCGACCGTTGGGGTTTTTCTGTAATTATTGTATGGCCTTGCCTTACAATATAAAGCGCCTTGGGGCAACTGTTTGTTGTGATTTGGCGCTATATAAAAAAATTGATTGATTGATTGATTGATATCGGCCTCTCTTCATTGGCTTCCTGTTAATTCTAGAATAGAATTTAAAATTCTTCTTCTTACTTATAAGGTTTGAATAATCATGTCCCATCTTATCTTAAATAAAATTGATTTGATTTGATTTGCTTGGGGTCACCACAGCAAATGTGAGGTGGGTCTGCATGTTGAATTGGCACAGATTTTACACCAGATGCCCTTCCTGACACAACTCCACATTACATGGAGAAATGTGGCAGAGGTGGGGTTTGAACCGGGAACCTAATTAATTATTTTTCATTTTCTTGTTATTTAATGTGTGTTTGTTTGCGTGTTGGTGTGTTTGATCAAAAATTAAACCTTTAAGTTCTGTTGTCCATTAATGTTTGGGGTGGTGTGGGCGCGTGCGGAGGGGTGGGGGTGGCCAAAACACAAGCTCGTCTAGGGCAGCAAAATGTCTGGAGCCGGCTCTGGTGCAGGGTATGCATCAGCCCTCGGGTGCCTTTCACTTGAGTATGGTTATGACAGGTCCAACATCCCACCAGACTACTTTCGATGTAATTGTTTTGAAAGTTAAACAGGCGAGAGAAATCCCCACTTCCATTTCAACCTGCCAGACAAACTGTTTTCTCGAAGACTCCAGCACTTCGAGCTTTTTTAACATTCTTGGAATGTTTCCCCATTTCTCCTCATGTATTGAGCATCTATTATCTGCAGAGGAGCAGCATGCATATCCAAAACAATGCTTTCCGAAGCGTCAATAAAGTTTATCTGATCCAGCCAAATCCTGCGGGTTAAAAACAATCAGTGTAATACAGAAAAGCAAAGATTTTCTGCTCTTATTCAGCGTAAAGACAATTGTAGTGGAGCAGATAACTGTAACAATTGTTCATTTCTGGAAACAAGCACCGGAACTGGCACACATACACCTTAGACATTACTCTTTTGTAAAAGCACATTAGCCACCAAAATTTTCAATAGGCAGCCAGGTCGGGGTCAACTGAAGAATTACACAGGGGTCAAGATTTAAAAATGCTCCAATCATGTTGAAAACTATACCACATTATTTGTCTGATCATGAAGATTCCTAAAGGGTATAGTTTGGACTATTTATGACTGAATATTATGGAGTTATGGGGTAAAAACAGCAAGAATGGTGACGAAGGTCATTTTCAGTTTGTACAGGGGTCAAAAGTTAAAGTTGCTCCATTTGTGGGAAAAGTGGTGCAAATTATTGGTTGCGTTGATAGGATTAACAAATTAAATAGTTTTGACTGTGTTGAATGTTTGGTCTCCAAAGTAAAGGTCAAACAATGTTGACGTCCATTGGATTCTATGACATGTGACATATGTTACGCTGTAACATGACAACTAAACATGACACATGGTGCAAACTATTCCTTTTTAAAACCCTATGAACTCAACCAATAATTTGCATCATGTTTTACAATAATTGAAGCAACTTTAAGTTCTGAGTCCTGTACAAACTGAAACTGACTTTTGTCACCATTTTTGCTGTTTTTACCCCATAACTCCATACCATTCAGTCATAGATAGTCCAAACTATACCTTTTTGGATTTTTTTAGGATTAGACACATAATGTGGTATAGCTTTCAATATGATTGGAACATTTTTTGACCCCTGTGCAATTCTTCATTGACCCCTATTTGGCCCCCGACTGAAAATTCAAATGGCTAACGTTATTTGTCTAAAACATATACCAAAAGGTATACACAGTCACATTTTGGTGCTTGTAACCAGATTTGAACAATTCCTCTGAAAATATTCTGTTATCTGCTGCACTATTACACAAACATTACAGCGTTTCCAGTTAGCATAGGTTATTGTGACTTTGGAAATGCTGGATGTAAAACAATATTTGTTTTGTTTTTTTTGATGCCGTGGAGAAATGAGGTGAAAAGATTTTAATGCCTTATATAAAAATGGATTTTTTGTAATAGGTGTTGCAACTCCAACATCTGTCTGGGGCTTTAACAATCACAGCGGCAGGAGGGCATCGGTTCCACAGCAGTCTTCAAAAAAAAAAAAAAAAAAAAACTGTTTGGCTAAAGCTGCTGGATTCAGTATCACAACAAATGATTCTGCTTTGACAAAACCAAACAGACATCTGCAAACATACTCAGATATATCCGTTTGGAATAGAAATCATATTTTTCCCCTCAGCTCACTACTTGTTCCAGGATGTGTATTTCTGTATACGAGGGCTGTCAATAAAGTATAGGCCTTTTTATTTTTTTCAAAAACTATATGGATTTCATTCATATGTTTTTACGTCAGACATGCTTAAACCCTCGTGCGCATGCGTGAGTTTTTCCACGCCTGTCGGTGACGTCATTCGCCTGTGAGCACTCCTTGTGGGAGGAGTCGTCCAGCCCCTCGTCGGAATTCCTTTGTCTGAGAAGTTGCTGAGAGACTGGCGCTTTGTTTGATCAAAATTTTTTCTAAACCTGTGAGGCACATCGAAGTGGACACGGTTCGAAAATTTAAGCTGGTTTTCGGTGAAAATTTTAACGGCTGATGAGAGATTTTGAGGTGATACTGTCGCTTTAAGGACTTCCCACGGTGCGAGACGTCGCGCAGCGCTCTCAGGCGCCGTCGTCAGCCTGTTTCAAGCTGAAAACCTCCACATTTCAGGCTCTATTGATCCAGGACATAGTGAGAGAACAGAGAAGTTTCAGAAGAAGTCGGTTTCAGCATTTTATCCGGATATTCCACTGTTAAAGGAGATTTTTTTAATGAAAGATGTGCGGACGGGTCTGCGCGTCGGGACGCAGCCGGCGCGGTGTGGCGGCACAGGAAAAACACCTCCGTGTTGATAACCATTTGTAAAATCCAGGCGGCTTTTGATGGCTTTCAGTGGAGTGAGTATATGACAAATTGTTTAACAGCTGGACATGTTCCAACTTGTCCTTAAGGCTTCCAACAGAGGTGTTTTTCCTGTGGCGGAGCGTCGCAGCGGCTGAGAGCTGACGCCGCAATCCGTCCGCACGTCTTTCATTAAAAAAAATCTCCTTTAACAGTGGAATATCCGGATAAAATGCTGAAACCGACTTCTTCTGAAACTTCTTTGATCAAACAAAGCGCCAGTCTCTCAGCAATTTCTCAGACAAAGGAATTCCGACGAGGGGCTGGCCGACTCCTCCCACAAGAAGTGCTCACGGGTGAATGACGTCACCGACAGGCGTGGAAAAACTCACGCATGCGCACGAGGGTTCAAGCATGTCTGACGTAAAAACATATGAATGAAATCCATATAGTTTTTGAAAAAAATATAAAGGACCTATACTTTATTGACAGACCTCGTACTCTGACATAAACGGTCTGTTGGGAAAGTGTAGTGACACGGACCCACAACAGGGGGCGTAAATGAACGGACAATGGAAGGAGTCAAATTATAACACTTTACTGGTGTGAATGTCACAACCAAACACAGCAGAATCAGAATGTGCAACAGTCAATTAATAAAAGGTGTCGTGTGGGCAGGCTCGACGATAGGAGACGCCCGTCTGGAAACGAACCGGAACCACACGATTTCCACCGCCACCTGAACCCGAGGAATACTGGAGCCGCCAAGTCCCGGAGTCCCCAGGTGGCCACCTTCCCGGCGTGTCGGATCTGGTACTGCTGGCAGAAAGCAAAAGACAGTCAAAGGGTGGGTGTGTGAACACCCAGTAACACTGGTGGGAATGCCACCTCCACCTCTCACTCAGCGCGTTGCAGCGGTCTCAGCTGAAAAGGAGTGCCGTCTTGCACAGCCTCCTCAAAAACGACCGGTTCTCCTGCAAACACTCACAATAAACAGATTTACAAAAGGCTGAGGATATTACCTCCAGATGAAGATGATATCTCGGCAGTTTGGTGGAGGTGTCTTCCTGGTTTTATACCAGATGTGTTGATTAGTGACAGCTGTCACGGATGATGGGTGACAGCTGTCACCACGGCTTGTTCCTGAGGCGGCAGCGCCCTCTCGTGCCTGTAGCCCGCACTTCAGGCAGGGCGCCTTCTGGTGGTGGGCCAGCAGTACCTCCTCTTCTGGCAGCCCACACAACACGGTCACACGGAACTGTTACTGTTTCATCTTCATTTACAACATATGATCACACAAACAGCAGGTGTTATATGTGTCTCCAGATACTTTACACAACATGTGCCTCCTTTTTTCTCGGGGTCATGTCAGGCGAAACAGACATCACCCAGGAGTACAGGTCCACACCGTCAACCCTGGTGACACATTCATCTGTACACTAGACAGAATGTACAATCGAGCACATGAGTATTTGGACAACGATAATTCTAGACTGTTTATGACCTGGGCAGGACAAATGAAACCCAAACACTAATAAGCGGCGCTCACAGGCTAAACTTGGTTTAGATTTCACTTTAAATTTATTTCATTTATATAGCGCCAAATCACAACAAAGTTGCCTCAAGGCGCTTCACACAAGTAAGGTCTAAACTTACCAAGCCCCAGAGCAAGCACACAGGTGACAGCGGTAAGAAAAAACTCCCTCTGAGGAAGAAACCTCAAGCAGACCAGACTCAAAGGGGTGACCCTCTGCTTGGGCCATGACACCGACACAAATTACAGAACAATTCACAAAACGAATATACAGGAAATGTTGCTGGTGCACAGGACAGAAGGGTTTCAGAAACAGACACCGCACCCATCTCTGGATGGAGCCGCACCTCAAACAGATGTTTAGATGTTTACTAAATTATTTTTTGGGGGGAGCCTGAGTGGTGGTTTTCATAACTGTTTTGGTGTGGCCATTACAAATTATGACCCACTCATTTTCTCAGTATTTGTGGATTAACTTGACCTAACATCCTCAAGCTATCAATATCTGCTACAAATAACACTGGTATACAAATATTTAGAAGTTGTATGCTTCAGAAATAAAATGTGCTATTTATTATGAATTTTGGCATGTTCAATTCAAATATGACAATAACAATGGCTAACTAACTATTGTTTCCAAGATATACAAGGTTTTACATTTTGAGTGTACATAATTATATTGTGTTAACAGCAGAGTTTTCATGAAAAATCATAAACAGAGGTTTTTTTTATGTTGCTCTGACTGTTTGTATATTTCACCTGTTCTTTTTTGTAACACTTTAAGAATCAGCAAAAGGGTTATATATTAATCCTTAGTAGCACAGTAGTAGCATTTCTTAAAACTACAGCCAATCAACAATTTCAAACAACATTTTTATCTCCATGGCCCAAAATTAGTAAAGTTTGACTATCTTTATTTCAGAAGCATTTTGGCTGTAGACCAGTGTAATTACACCACTAGCATCTCAGTGGAGCTGAACAGCTCGTTCAGTGACAGACTGAGGCACCCTCAGTGCAAGAAGGAATGATACCGCAGGTCATTCCTCCATGATGCTGTCAGACTGTACAATAACACTGTGAAATAACCACATGCAATAATATGTCCACAAATTACATGCAATATTAATATGTCCACAAATCATGTGCAATAACAACTCATTTAAAAATCCCTGCACTAATGTCACCTTATCACATCTAAATTCCACTTCACATATTGTAAATAAGATGCTCCTGTCTCTTTTTCAATCCCAATCATGTTTATATACTCGTATATGCATGTGTATGCGTATATATATATATATATATATATATATATATATTCTATTTCTACCTCATTATCTTATCTTATCTAACACGAGTTTGGGTGTTTATTCCATCCTATTATAGGGAGCTGAGCAGTGGTTCTTATAAGAGCCCTATCACACCTTGATGACTTAGCCAGCGTATGCCAACATATGAAAAATGTGCCAAATACGTTGAATAAGTTAATGCAGCTGTCTCAGCTTGATGATTTAGCCAGCGTATGCTAGCAGCCCTGTTTCCACTTAGCAGTTCAGGTCAGTATGGCACGGAATGGTACGGGGTCACAAGGGTTAAGTCTGGCTTGGTTTGTGTTTCCACCACCAGCAGAACCCTTTTATTTGGCTGGTGGAACATGTAAATATTGACGAGCACGTCATTGAGCACGCTTAAGCTGTTGCGCTGTGTCTCTTCTCCACACGGAGGCCAAACAGAGTAATTTTACATTTTTTTTTTTTTATTTTAGTCTTGGTGGATCATGGGATTTATTTTCATCACATGCTGAATGCTGAAGAATCGACTGATGTCTGTAATAAAAGCTGACGTGGATGAATGAGGCCCTGTGACTCAACATTTAAAATAAGTTGATTTTCTTGTGGAACAAAATGTTCTGGTTCAGGCTGAGAGACAAAACACAGTGGGACTTCTTTTAAAATGTTATTCAGCCATGAGAAGGAACTAAAGTATTTTCAGGCTTGGCTTCAGAAATTACATCACACAATAATTTCATTTGATACAAATACCGGTGCACACACACATTTTAGCTAATCTGCTGAGAGTTAACAACACAACAAGCCATAGGATTACAGCTTCAACTTGCTTCCGTTTGACCACAAAAAAAAAAAAAAAGATAGCAGTCATGGTCCATATTCAGTCTTTTTCAAAGAACTCATTCTCTGAGTATTTTTCCCCCCTTTTTATCTTTTCCATTATGCATTCTAAACAAAGTTTGACTCAGTACACCACAAAATTTGATAGGTGGAGTCAAACCTCTTCTCTAGCATGAAGATCTAATTTGTCTTTAGATGTCTGGCTTGGTAAATGTACAGTGGTTTGCAAAAGTATTCAGCCCCTTGGTATTTCACACATATTAATTTATGGCAGTGTTTTGTTTTGTTTTTTGTTTTTTTTTTTAAAAGAAGACCTGAATGTTCAGCTACAATTTCCCAGAAGGTACATCTGAGATGCAGGCCTAGATTTGATGTGTTGGTGAAAGAAAGTCCTCCTCTGTGCCACTTCATCATGAAGCTGTATAATTGGAGATACAAGATGCAAAATATGCACAAAGCACAATTTGTCCAATCACAGCCACAGATGCCTGTAACTTCTTCTGGGTTGTCTGTGTGTCTTGGTGGCTTTCCTCACTCTTCTCCTTCTTGCACAGTCACTCAGTTTTTGAGAACTGTCTACCCCACACAGATTTACCATAGAGTGCCATATTGTTTGTATTTGTTCATAATTGATGTAAATAAAGTCCAAGACATATTCAGTTCATGTGTCCATCCCCCAACTTGTCTGAAGAAAACTGGTAATAAAATTAAACCAAAGGGGCTGATTACTTATGCAACCCATCATCTTGGCTTTTATATTTTTAATTACTTTATATCAAGTTGTAGAGATTTACTTTCACTTTGAGTCTAAGGAAGATAATTTTTATGTTGAGAACCCTGATTTACTTTTTGTTTCTGAAATGCCATAAACAAATCAAAATGCATGAAATACCAAGAGGTTGAATATTTTTGCAAACCATGGTAGCCCATCTGATAATTAGGAAACAGCACCCCTGGTGGAGAACTTAAATCCGGGTAAAAACAATCAGTGAGGTTCATACGTATTTGGACAATGTCTGTTTTATGTGATTTTTGTTCTGTACGCCATCACAGTGGTTTTTAATAAATCTTTAATTAAAGTGGTTGAACAATAAACATCACATTAACCATTGAGGAATTACAGCCAATTTTTATACAGTCCCTGTGGACTGAAACAGTTTCATGGTGAATCCTGGCTGTTGGGAAAGTGTAGTGACACGGACCCACAACAGGGGGCGTAAATGAACGGACAATGAAAGAGTCGAATATGAACACTTTACTGTTGTGAAAGAGCACAACCAAAACACAGAGGATTACAGAATTTATGCAAACAGTCAATCCACAAAGGTGACGTGTGGGCAGGCTCGAGGATAGAAGACGTCTGTCCTGAGAAGAACCGGAACCACACGATTTCCTCCGCCACCGAACCTGGAGAATACTGGAGCTGCCAAGTCCCGAGTCCCCAGGTGGCCACCGTCTCCAAATGTCGGATCTGGTACTGCTGGCGAGGAGCAAAAACAGTAAGATGATATCTCGGCAACGAGGTGGAGATGACGTCCGGTTTTTATGGAGTGGAATGATGAAGTGAAGATGGGTGACAGCTGTCATGAGATAATGAGTGACAGCTGTCACCCCCGGCTGTGTCCGCGGCAGCGCCCTCTCGTGCCTGAAGCCCGCACTTCAGGCAGGGCGCCCTCTGGTGGTGGGCCAGCAGTACCTCCTCTTCTGGCGGCCCACACAACACTGGCCATGGCTTTGAACCAGATTCCACCCCCCAACTGGTCTGTTCTGAACAGAAACGGTATTTTAATGTTTCCAGTGTTGGGATCCACCCCAAAATTAATCTTCTGATGAACCGGTTAGAAAAAAAAAATATTGTTCCTGAGCTGGTTAATAACATTCTGTTTCAGCTGTGGGGCACTTAAAAATACACTGTATATGCCAACCTGTATGTGGCGTTGTAACGGACCCACGAAAAACGGAGAAGATAATAGAGCGTAGTGTAACAGGCAGCAGAAGCAGGACACTGAGTAAAATAAAGCCTCTTAACCTCCTATATATATATATATGTGTGTGTGTGTGTGTGTGTGTGTGTGTGTGTGTGTGTGTGTGTGTGTGTGTGTGTGTGTGTGTGTGTGTGTGTGTGTGTGTGTGTGTGTGTGTGTGTGTGTGTGTGTGTGTGTGTATGTGTGTCCTGGTAGTCAGGAGGTTAAGAGAAAGAGGGTCTGTGCTGATCACCTGAAATAGACTTACTGTGCTTGTAAACCAAAGCAGTGTGTTTCTTGTAGTTTTAAAAGACATGGCGCTGTGTTGCTCTCACCCTTGCAGAGAAGCCTACACAAACCCACTGCTGCCTATTGATTGACTCAGCAGCAAAAGCTACAGTTCTCACAAGACCATAACAATAATCTCTAACCATAACAAGACTGTGCTATGTATAAATGTCATTAATATGTGGCCATATTAATGGCACTCTTCCTAAAACCAATCACACACTGAGTAAATATAAAATCTTAATCAGATCTGTTACACTGTTTTAGTCGGATTCATCATCACAGCCTGAAGAGAAGACATTCTTGTTTTGGAAGACATCTGGTAAATACTTTAATTCCTTATTGTGGAAATTACTGAAGATCCCCACAGCATGATGCTGCCACCGCATGTTTCACTGTAGGGAAGGTGCCTGGTTTCCTCCAAACATGACGCCTGGCATTCACACCAACGAGTTCAATCTTTGTCTCATCATACCAGAGAATTTTGTTTCTCATGGTCTGAGAGTCCTTCAGGTGCCTTTTGGCAAACTCCAGGTGGGCTACTATGTGCCTTTTACTGAGGAGTGGCTTCTGTTTGGTCACTCTACCATACAGGCCTGATTGGTGGATTGCTGCAGAGATGATTGCCCTTCTGGAAGGTTCTGACTGGTGCTCTGACAAAGTGACCATCGGGTTCTTGGTCACCTCCCTGACTAAGGTCCTTCTCCCCCAATCGCTCAGTTGAGACGGGCGGCCAACTCTAGGAAGAGTCCTGGTGGATTCAAACTTCTTCCATTTACAGATGATGGAGGCCACTGTGTTCATTGGGACCTTCAGAGCAGCAGAAATGTTTCTGTATCCTTCCCCAGATTTGTGTCTCGAGACAATCTCAGTCTCAGAGGTCTACAGACAATTCCTTTGACTTCATGCTTGGTTTGTGCTCTGACAGACATGCACTGTCAACTGTGGGACATTTTAATTAGACAGGTGTGTGTCTTTCCAAATCATGTCCAATCAATTGAATTTACCCCAGATGGACTCCAGTTAAACTGTAGAAACATTTCAAGGATGATCAGTGGAAACAGGATGCTCCTGAGCTGAATTTTGAGCTTCACATGGCAAAGGCTGTGAATGCATATGTACAGGTGATTTCTTAGTTTTTTATTTTTATAAGTCTGTAATAATCTCAAACGCTTTTTCACATTGTCATTGTGGGGTACTGTGTGTAGAATTTTGAGGACTTTTTCATGCATTTTGGAATCAGACTGTAACATAACAAAATGTGGAAAAAGTGAAGCGCTGTGAATACTTTCCAGATGCACTGCAGAGATAGGGCAGAGGGCAGAAAAACCCACAGCATCCTTTGTGACGGCATATGGCAAGCACACATGCAGTTATACTGTAATCAGCATGAAAATTGCATTAATACAACAGTCATCTAACTTAAAAATAATAATTGATTGCTGTTGTACATGTATCTTCTGTATGAGCCTTTTTTAAATTCTATTTTATTTTATTACTTTATTCTGTTACTGCTGCCCGGGAAGTAACATTTTCATTGCTGTTTGTTTGTTTGTTTGTTTGTTTGTTTGTTTGTTGGCAGGATACCTCAAAAACATACATGGAAGGATTAGGTAATGACACCAAAAATAAACTTTCACACTATGACGTGAAGGTGTTGATTAACAAAAATCTATGTGAAACGCTGGCGAAGACTCGCTCCAAGAGTCCAAATTTCCTGTCTCATGTAGATTGATGTGGCCAACAGAGGGCGTCCTTGTACTGGTGGAGCTCGACCTTTGGCTATGATCCACTGATTCACAGGACGTAGTTTAAATTCTGCCGTCGGAGGGCGAGCGGGTTTGTAGCGTACTCCTTGGAGCAGCAGCGGAGCTTTTTGTCAAGTCGACGTTTGAGACATCACGTGAGATTGTCTGTATATAAATTCAAAGTAACTCTGCGATTGCATCACTTGGTACTGGTGTGTGGTCAAGACAGGTTCTACATATTCCTTCACATTTCTTTGGACCTAAGGAGGTAGGTCCAAAGAAGGTAGGAGGAGGTAGTGTATCCAGTAAAGCCTCTGACATTGGCCAGCAGAGGGCAACAGAGCAGTAACCGCATACTAGCAGAGGTGACATAGCGGTAGTGGAGCTCAATTCTTGACGGTGTTTTAGCATGAAGGCCGAAGATTTTAAGCATGTTGAAAATTTTTCTGGGAGCATGATGCACAGTACATCAGAGTTGCCAAACTGATGTCAACTTAGCTCTCGTGGAGTCCTGTAGACCTCGGCGCTGTTAGGCAACATTTCACTCTGCGTCGAGAAAGGGTCAGTAAGGCTCAACCTAACTTGTGTGAAGCGCCTTGAGGCAACTTTGCTGTGATTTGGCACTATATAAATGAAATAAATTGAAATTTAGAAACGTCAGGTTAATCGTCAGGGTGTGAATGGGCCAAAAATCCTAACATGAATGAAATATCATAAAAACAAGACCTGACTGCATTATGATATCAAAATTGACATCACAAAGAACAATAATCTCCACTACCCTTGAAGAAGTGTCTACAGTCCACATGGAAATATAATCTGAATTGGCCGTGCTGTAATTTAAGAGATATTTATGAATGCATATATGGCAAAATGACATATTCATCGTCATCTTACACTCTCACAATGTGTTTTTTTCCTCATTCGTTCCTCCCTGGAAGAATAGGTGCTGAGCTGCAGAAGCTAACGGGGAACTAAATAAATAAACAACCAGTATGACACTGCAGAACTCTGCATGCATTCAGTGCGACGCGCATGTGAATAACATTTAATAAATAGCTAAAAATGAAAATAACACTAAAACTCACCAATTTACTCCTTTGGAAGGAAGTGAGCCTTGCTGTGAACAGCGGTTGATCTATGCATGGAAGTGTTTTGCCTTCATCCCTCACACATCATAATGTCTTTCTTCAAACAATCTCTAAGCCTAATATCCACAGGCTCACTGAGCTGTGCACTTTCAAGTTCTTCTTCTTGACTTGCTGTTGGCATGTATTATTTCCTTTCCCGCCGTGAAACTTCATTTCTCAACGATTGAGTGTAGCGCACGCTTAGTCAAGCACACCTCTTCCCCTGGATGTTGTTTCATCATTGTTCATGATGATGGCCGATCACAAACTGAGGGGCTGACAGCAACTCTGCTCTTAGCAATCAAAGCCAAAGTACAAAACAAAGGCATTGATTTGCACCTGACCTTACAGGTGAATGAGCCGATACGAACATATCCAACAGTGAGAGGCCTCATAGCCGAGCACACAGTAAGACGACTGAGCCAAAACAAAGGTTAACACACGCCCCGGCCAGCTTCATTAGCTGTAAAATTCACGTTTTATCATCCACAGCCCTTAAAAAACAAACAGCACTTTGAAAAACTTTGTTTATTCATTTTGTGAATTGTTCTGTAATTTATGTCTGTAGCATGGCCCAAGCAGAGGGTCACCCCTTTGAGTCTGGTCTGCTTGAGGTTTCTTCCTCAGAGGGAGTTTTTCCTTACCACTGTTGCTCTGGGGGTTAGTAAGGTTGGACCTTGCTTGTGTGAAGAGCCTTGAGGCAGCTCTCTTGTGATTTGGTGCTATATAAATGAAAATAAATTGAAACTGAAACTGAAAGCAAAAGTGTTAGACACGAAATTATGTTGCCAAATAGTGATTTGAGCAGTCAGATTTTCAAGAGATGCATGAGTGAGACTGCTAACCATTAAGTGTCTCAGACGGTTGGGTAGAGTACTCATGTATAGCGTCAATAGTGGCGTGGACACCTTGTTTAGGACAGAATTTCCAGACAAATGAGACAATTCATTCCTTAGTGGAAATCTGTCCACTGGACCCGCTGATCTTGACTTTCACCAAAATGATTAATCTTTGGCTGATCTTGCCATGGTAAGTCCAGAACACAGCTACTGTATTATCCAGAGTATAAGTCGCAGCATTTCTTACTTGTTTGGGAGGTCCGATAACTTGTACACCGGTGTGAGTTACATACTGAAAAATCACACGTTCATTATCATTAACACAGACCAGGTAGTTGAGTGGATAAGGAGCTGGCTTGCCAATATGAAGACTTGGGTTTGAATCCCATTTATGCTACCTGTCTGTGTCCTTGAACAACATAATTAATCTACATTATCTCTGTCCACCAGTCTGTAAATGGGTGCCAGCTTTGGCTGGTGAGGTAATTTGCATTGGACTGATGTCCCATCGAAGCAGGGAATCATGGACTCTCATCACAGTAGACACTGCGGAATCTGGAGATAAGCACAGTCACCAACCACTCTGTTGCTTATAATTAGTTAATTGTGGCCATGTCATTCTTTACATGTGATGATTATACTCAACTGATGTTCCTGAAATAAAAACTACATAGATTTTGTTTGTTACAATCGATCATAACATATGTACTGAAATTAGGGTTTTTTGTCAATTACTCTAAAAAAAAAAACACCAGATAGGCTTATTTTACTATAGATGTTGAATATAAACTTGGGGTCAAGCAACATTTGGAGCCAGTGTCTAGGTGCAGCAGTTCTCAAGATATGACATTTTCGCCAATATTTTTGGCGATTTTTGAACTCGATATCTTCACTAGCTCCGTCCATATGGGTTTTTGGAACCAAATGACCCAAAATTTATCATGATATGGTTTATTCCATGTATATTTCCATATTCCATGCAAACATTTATAGATTTCCAAATTTTTTGAAATAACACCCCTCCCTACCTATATATGATTAATAACATCTATTTATATAGGGTTTTCCCAGGATTCAAAGCACTAATTCTAATAATAAAAGTACACTACAACCGTGCATAAAAAACACAAATTAAAGCACTAATAATTTAGGAAAAAAAATGTGACTTAAACTCTGGCGTGACTTACTCCACACCAAAAAAAAAAAATCATGTGCTTCTGATTAATAATAATAATTATAATCACTATTCATATAGCACTTTCCCAGGAATCAAAGCACTTTGCAAAATAAACTCAAATAATGTGCACCATGTTTTGCCCAAAACTGGAGCGAGTGAAGTAAAGTGTGGGTGCATGTAAAGGTGATGGTCGAGTGGTTAAACGGTGGGTTTGAATCCAGAGGATCCTCCCTTCAAACCCCCATCTGTCTGGAAAATCACTAAGGCCTTAAGGATTAAGGACCTGGGAAAGGTCAATGTAAAGCGCTTTGAACTTTTGATTCAGATGGAGAAGTGAAATATCATTGCAATCCATTTACCATGCGCTGCTGCAGTGCATCATCCCACTATAGAAAAGCCCCCGGTCCTGGATGGCAACCACCCAGGCAGTCAACAATCCATTACCACCTCTTGGAAGTAAGTAACCTTCTGTCTGCCAGACAGGTGGAACGCAGGTGTCTCCTTGTCCTGACGCACCTATGTGCCAGATCATGCAGAGACCTTCGCCACGTGTCCAAAATGTCACAGCTGATGCCCTCTCGCAGGGAGGGAGGATTTAAATTTTGATGTTTGACCACAATGACCATGATCTTTGTTAACGTGAACTCTTCAAGCCTCAATTCCTGGGAGGACTGGAACTTACATACCAAAATTGGTGGAAATCAGACAAAAGATCTGCGAGGAGGAGCAGAACAAACAGGCAAACACTCAAGGGACAATCACATGATCACAGCAGAACGGAACATGAAACAGCAATATGATTCCGTTCAGTGTTTCCCAAAACACAGAAGGCAAGAAGACGACGTCTCACTCCCTGTCCACCATCACGCTTTCATGTCATGACTCTTCAACATCTGCACACAGTAAAATCACCAGTGTAAACTAACACCGACAGTGTTAAATTAACACTGGTGATTGTACTGTGCACCTTATCAAATCAAAGCTGCTGCACCACTTAAGAGCTACATTTAGAAGTAATTTTGTTTTTAGAAATCCAAACACGTTCCCTTCAGATCTATGACAAGCTTGTGCTGTGAGGTGGAGACATGAAATGTGGAGGGAAGAGAAAATAATTTTTCGTCAACACAACCAGGGACACAACAATGATGACTGCAAGACAGCGAGCTTAGCCGACAGAAATCTGAAATTGATGTTCCCCAAAGAGAAGGATTTTATCTGCATGGCTGTGCCTGCACCTTTACAATTCACAGTGATAGAATGTGCGTAATCGCAGGTGCTCTCTATGCTTGTCTGCATGCCTGATGAAAGGGAAATGGGCTCCACACAGAAAGAGAAAGGAGGCTTTCTAGAGAAAGACTATTACCTCATGACTGTGTCACTGCAATTTGGAAAAGGGCTCTAAAATATTCCATTTGGTGGTTTTAAATTGCCGAGCAGTGAGGTGAAAAATACTAAAAATCAAATACACTGCCGTGCTGAAACGCAGCTGGCACATACACAAACACATACATCATTGCACCAGGAAATATCACAGAGATTGTGTGCATACATGGCCAAGTATAATAACTGTTACCCAACGCCTCTCTGCGGCTGGTGCTTTAGATACTTCCCAGCAGATACAATATTTTATGGCGCGACACCAATACCTCCTCAAAGTGCTACCGAGCCATCGTGCACCTGATGCCAGGCGCTGCTGTGATAGCTGCTGTCCAACGCGAGGCGGAGCGAACCAGCAGCACATTTAATGGAAGGCCCATCTCTTCGACTGCTTTTCTTCAAGTGAAACACAAACAATTCGCTCAAACCGAAAACACACAGGAAAGACACAAGAATCCGTTTGTTTTTTTTAATAAAGTGGACAGTTCCTGTCTCGTAAGTAAGTTCGTACGTTGACAACCATACAAGCCTCCGCACATACTGATGTTATCTGCTTTCACACGTGAAGTGTCTCATGGATCTGACTTTGTGTGAAAACTGCCCTGGCCCTATCTTGAAAAGGCTACAGTATAAGTGGATTTGGTTTAAGGTTCAGCAGTACCCAATTTTTGATACCTTTAAACCTTCCCTAAATAATACCCCAGTATAAGGCATTACAGTCAGCATACCCATAATGGGTTGGGGGTTAGGTCATTTCTGATGTGTTATCACTACATGTAACTTTAGGGCTTTTAACATATTTTTAAACCTCATTTCTTATATTAAAGATTATTTATAGTGCAACTGTATTATTATTTTCACACAATGAAACAACAACAAAGGTTCTTGAGGCAGTATGCATTGATGATGGCAACAGATATCATGCCACGTCCAATAAGTCACTTCTCCCACTAAAATTGAATCAGGAAGAAGCATAAGCATAGGTTAGTGGCAGCTTGAAGTTTCTGTCTCCACTACAACAGCATCTCTTTGAGCGCTTGAAGTTTCTTTCCCTGTTAAAACAGTGTCCATTAGCTACAGCTTAAAGTTTCTTTCCCTGCTAAAAAGTGTACATTAGCTGCAGCTTAAAGTTTCTTTCCCTGCTAAAAAGTGTATGTTAGCTGTATCTTAAAGTTTCTTTCTGTGCTAAAATCGTGTCTGTTAGCTGCAGCTTTAAGTTTCTTTCCCTGCTGAAACAGCACCTGTTAGCTGTAGCTTAACGTTTCTTTCCCTGCTAAAATTGTGTCTGTTAGCTGTAGCTTAACGTTTCTTTCCCTGCTAAAATTGTGTCTGTTAGCTGTAGCTTAAAGGTTCTTTCCCTGCTAAAATTGTGTCTGTTAGCTGTAGCTTCAAGTTTCTTTCCCTGCTAAAATCGTGTCTGTTAGCTGCAGCTTCAAGTTTCTTTCCCTGCTGAAACAGCACCCATTAGCTGTAGCTTAAAGTTTCTTTCCCTGCTAAAATTGTGTCTGTTAGCTGTAGCTTAAAGTTTCTTTCCCTGCTAAGCCAGTGTCCGTTAGCTGTACCTTGAAGTTTCTTTCCCTGCTAAAACAGCTCCCGTTGTTAGCTTGAAGTTCTTGTCCATACCAAGAGAGTGTCCATACTAAAAGATCCAAAGAGCGTCTCACATGGGACATAATCAGGAGTTGTGTTTCATCAATTAATCATGGGTGTGCTTTAGCCATAAAATCAATTACACCAATTAGATTGTCATCTGTTTCCTGTAAGAAACATCAAATATAGGCTGGAATCTCTCATTTGTCTTCTGACAGAAGCAGAAATCAATACAAGGATCCCTGATTCTATTTAAATGTAGTATGAACTGGTGGGCAGGGCGCACAAAGACAGAAGCGTTGACTCATTGGCTGTGTTTGGGTTTGTGATCACCTTTGATTCGATCAGAAGCGTTGGCGGTGTTTAAACTCAAAACCGTTAGTTGCTGAGAGTGTACCGGAGACAATATTGAAAGTTATCAGTTAGATGTACCTTCCAATATATATATATATATATTTTTTTTTTTGATGGTTTATCAGTTTTGCAGTAACATTTAGCTGTATGAGGTAAAACTAAATCAATATGTTTGATGGTCGTAGCCAGTATATAAATAAATTTACCCCTTTAAACTTCATGTTTGGTCAAAGATTGTTAATATTGCATGCAACAGACAAAAGCTGCACTATGCACAGTTTCTGCAATGACAGCCAAAGAAGCCTATACCTCCTTCAGTACACAGTAAACTGACCAGTGTTACATTAACGCTGAAGGTGAACATATGGTCCCACTCTGACCAGAATAGGCCTATATGTACACTGGCAGTGTTAATTTAGCACTGTCAGTGTTAGCTTTACACTGGTGATTTTACTGTGTAGATGGTGCTAGAATTTTATATTGTCAGCAGCCACATTTTGACACGGACCTGCCTATCTCAAAGCTGAAACTCGGTTTGAGGCTAAGTGTGAAGGGACTGCAATGAAATCAGCGCCTTCAAATCTGAGACCATGGTCTTCTTTCGGAAAAGGGTGTACTGTCCAGTCTGGGTCAGGGGACGCTTACTGCCCCAAGTGGAGGGGTTTATGTATCTTGGGACCTTGTTCACAAGTGGGGGTATGCAGGAGACTGAGCTTGATAGATGGATTATGGTGGCATCTAATGTTTTATGGATGCATCATGGTGAAGATGGAGCTGAGCCGGAAGGGGAGATTCTCAATTTACCAGTCAAATTATGTTCCTATCCTCACCTATGGTGAGGATACCCCCTGGTCGTCTCCCTAGGGAGGTTTTCCAGGCACATCCAACTGTGAGGAGGCATGGGAATGCTTTGTGATCCCCCAAGAGAAGTTGTAGGATTTGGCCGAGGATGGGGAAGTGTGGAATGAGATGCTTTATCTGCTGCCACTATGACCCAGACCCGGATAAACAGTAGAAAATGAATGAATGAATGAATGAATTAGGTCAGCAGGTCCAGAATGACTGGACCTGCCGACCTAAAATAGATGGGTTTGTAATTTGAATAGTTACACTGACAGCAATGCCTCTTTTTTCAGGCAGATTCTGTTCACAGTAACCAATAAAACTATATCTGACATGCTGACCACCAAGTTGCCCCAACAACAGGGACTAAAAGGTCTTGATCAAACCTACCATGCTGGTGGTAAAGACAGTAGGGCAAGTCCTTTTTAAAGTCAAGTCCCCGGCCAATCCTTATCCACTCAGCTTCAACCAATAACTCTCCACCTACTTGCCAAACCTGAAGGAATCACTTCCTGTGGTATTAAAGTCAGAGTGGATGGCAGATATACCGGCAGGATGACCTCTAATCTAAGAGGTATTCTGGATCTTACAAAATTTCCTATCATCTATTGTTTTGTTTCTAATCTTGAAATTTACCAGCAATAAGCTCAGCCACAACTCCGTTAGCAATCCTGGCAGCACATGTCCAGACAAATTAAAGCAAATAATATAACTTTCTTGGCACCACAGGTTCAGACAAGAGGCCAAAGTACAATGCACAGATCACTGTGGTCAAACGATGAGGTAATTCATTTCTTTTCAGTAAGAATTCAGAAAACCCCTGAATGTTTGTTGCTTCAAGACATATTGAAGCACTACATGAATTAACACTTTTTTTATATGGACATCTTTTGTTATTTATATTTTACTGAACCTGCGCAAGGGGCAGCATAGTGGATTAGTGGTTAGCATCGTTGCCTCATAGCAAGAAGGTCATGGGATTGATTCCCACCTGTGGACTTTCTGTGTGGAGTTTGCGTGGGTTCCTTCCAGGTGCTCCGGCTTCCTCCCACATCCAAACACATGCAGGTTAGGTGGACTGGAAACTTTAAATTGTCCGTAGGTGTGTGTGCGGGTGTGAATGTGTGAGTTTGTCTATATGTGGCCCTGTGACAGACTGGTATCCTGTCCAGGGTGTATCCCGCCTCACCGCACTATGACTGTTGGGATAGGCTCCATCTCAACTGTGACCCTTAATTGGAGTAAGCAATTGAAGATGAGTGAGTGAACGTGCACAAGTCCAACCATCAAAAAGCCATCAGCCACCCATCCCTCCAAAGAACCAGTTAGTCAGCAACATAACTGCATCTGTTTGTATGACCCACGTGGAGGGGGAGCAACATTTATTCATGCTCACAAATTTGCAGTAAGTATCATAACCAGTGTTTGAATGATGGTTCATGCAGGGATTTCTGGCACTAATTGTTTTCTTGACGGCAGGTGGATTTTATGAATCCTCTCCCCGATGGACAGTTTGGAGCCATCATTGAGCAGATGAAGTGCAGCATCCATCAGGAAATTTGTTTTTGTCAACTGAGATATTGTGTTATCCAATCTCATCCACAAATCGTATCTGTACGGTATGCACAGAGGAGACCACAGATCAACACGTTCTCTGGATGAGACGTCAGTCCCGTTTAGTGTCTTATCCTCACAGTGATCACGTTTTTGAACAGTTATTGGACTGCTGGCTGTGAAGCACATCGCCATTTATGCTGGATATTATGACATCGAGATGACACATCTGACAACTGATGAGCCACATTTTAAAAATGAATTCGTCCTGTAGTTAGGGTTAGCATAGGCTGTCAAACTAGAGTCGACCACAGTTAGGGACTGCATAGGCAGGGTACATACGTATGTACTTTGTAATTAAGAATCGTGTGTCATGGCATATTACCTCAATCAAGGGGGTTATTCTTTTACCTGTGTCTGTTACTCCACAAATGCGCCAATTACCATCAAACTAGGTGGATGGGTGGGGTCTTGGCCACAAACAACCACACCGACACCATGAATCAAACTTCGCTCTAGAGCATATTTTGCTTTCTTTAAGCAAGGAAAGGAAGGACAGGCAGCTCAGAGGAATAACAAGTTGATCCTACGTTGTCATTTGACCTCCACATTAGAGATATTACGAGGACTGCTTTCTTCCATCTGCAAAATACAGCGAAGATTCATCCCATCCTGTCTATGGCTGATGCTGAGACCCTGATTCATGCTTTTGTATCTTCTAGATTGTTCTACTGCAATGGTCTATTTTCTGGTTTATCTCCATCCAGCATTTGGGCTCTGCAGTTGGTTCAAAATGCTGCTGCCAGACTTTTGACACGAAGCAGAAGGTTTGACCACATTACACCCATTTTCGCATTTCTTCACTGGTATCTTATCGCTGTGAGATCAGATTTTAAGGTTCTGCTACTAGCCTATAAAAGTGTTCACGGACCTAGTTGACCTAATTAAACCCTACGTACCAGCCTGGGCTCTGCGTTCTCAGGGTGCAGGACTACTTTGTGTCCCTAGGGTGAATAAAAAGTCTGAATGATCTCCCTGCATTAATAAAACAGTCAGATTCTGTGAAGTCCAAACTTAAGATGCACTTATTTTCCCTTTCGTATGGCTAGCATACAGGCATAGTATGTTACTATGCTTTCTGCCCTTTTAAATTCATTTTATTAGGAAACAGAGTGTGACATGACCTCAACTTTATCTAAAGTCTGAGTCTTTTAGTGAAAGTCTTTTAGTGACAAATTATACTGTATTTGTTGTCTTTCTGATGCCTGATTCTGTTTTTCTCTCTGTTTGAGGTGCAGCTCCATCCAGAGATGGGTGTGGTGTCTACTTCTGCAACCCTCCCATCCTGTGCACCAGCAAAATTTGCTGTACGAGGGCAGTCAATAAAGTAACGGTCCTTTTTATTTTTTTCAAAAACTATATGGATTTCATTCATATGTTTTTACGTCAGACATGCTTGAACCCTCGTGCGCATGCGTGAGTTTTTCCACGCCTGTCGGTGACGTCATTCGCCTGTGAGCACTCCTTGTGGGAGGAGTCGTCCAGCCCCTCGTCGGAATTCCTTTGTCTGAGAAGTTGCTGAGAGACTGGCGCGTTGTTTGATCAAAAATTTTTCTAAACCTGTGAGACACATCGAAGTGGACACGGTTCGAAAAATTAAGCTGGTTTTCAGTGAAAATTTTAACGGCTGATGAGAGATTTTGAGGTGATTCTGTCGCTTTAAGGACTTCCCACAGTGCGAGACATCGCTCAGCGCTCTCAGCCGCCGTCATCAGCCTGTTCAAGCTGAAAACCTCCACATTTCAGGCTCTATTGATCCAGGACATCGTGAGAGAACAGAGAAGTTTCAGAAGAAGTCAGTTTCAGCATTTTATCCGGATATTCCACTGTTAAAGGAGATTTTTTTAATGAAAGACGTGCGGACGGGTCTGCGCGTCGGGACGCAGCCGACGCGGTGCGGCGGCACAGGAAAAACACCTCCGTGTTGATAACCATTTGTAAAATCCAGGCGGCTTTTGATGGCTTTCAGTGGAGTGAGTATATGAGAAATTGTTTAACAGCAGGACATGTTCCAACTTGTCCTTAAGGCTTTCAACAGAGGTGTTTTTCCTGTGGCGGAGCGTCGCGGCGGCTGCGAGCCGACGTGCGGACCCGTCCGCACGTCTTTCATTAAAAAAATCTCCTTTAACAGTGGAATATCCGGATAAAATGCTGAAACCGACTTCTTCTGAAACTTCTCTGTTCTCTCACGATGTCCTGGATCAATAGAGCCTGAAATGTGGAGGTTTTCAGCTTGAACAGGCTGACGACGGTGGCTGAGAGCGCTGAGCGATGTCTCGCACCGTGGGAAGTCCTTAAAGCGACAGAATCACCTCAAAATCTCTCATCAGCCGTTAAAATTTTCACTGAAAACCAGCTTAATTTTTCGAACCGTGTCCACTTCGATGTGTCTCACAGGTTTAGAAAAAATTTTGATCAAACAACGCGCCAGTCTCTCAGCAACTTCTCAGACAAAGGAATTCCGACGAGGGGCTGGACGACTCCTCCCACAAGGAGTGCTCACAGGCGAATGACGTCACCGACAGGCGTGGAAAAACTCACGCATGCGCACGAGGGTTCAAGCATGTCTGACGTAAAAACATATGAATGAAATCCATATAGTTTTTGAAAAAAATAAAAAGGACCGTTGCTTTATTGACAGACCTCGTATATTCGATTGTAAATTGTTTTGTCAATTGTGTCAGCAGCATGGCCCAAGCAGAGGGTCACCCCTTTCAGTCTGGTCTGCTTGAGGTTTCTTCCTCAAATAATCAGAGGGAGTTTTTCCTAATCACTGTCTCCTGGTTTTTCATTTATCTTTGATGTCTTTTTAGTAGAATGCAATGGGCCCTAAACCTGGGGTCTAAAGTTGCACCCTAGGCTCTATAGTTATCCTAACCAGATCTGGCGTTGTATCCGAGGGCTCTCTTCAAGATGGTGATCGTTCCCTTAATTGCAGACAACTGCACCTCATGTGCACTTGGGTGACTGGGGATTGCCTCAAGGTATTTCTTCAGGTTCTTCTTCATCAGGCCTGTTGCTCCCACCACAACTGGGATGATATCAATGTCTTTCAATGACCATGTTGTTCGTAGGTCATTTTTCAGGTCTTGGTATTTCGAGATCTTCCTGTGTGTTTGCTCTGGGGGTTGATAAGGTTAGACCTTACTTGTGTGAAGCGGCTTGAGGCATCTTTGTTGTGATATGGTGCTATATAAATGAAATAAATAAATTGGCTGTCAGTATTTAGGCCTGGGTTTGATTCCCAGTCACATAACACGTTCAAATCCTTGGACAAATCACTTCATCTACATCGTCTCAGTCCACATAGCTGTAAATGGGTCAGTGCCTTGGTTGGGGAAGTAACCTGCAACAGATTGCTGTTCTGTCCAGGGGGAGTCGTAGGCTCTCATCCGCTTCACACTATGGAATCCGGGGATAAACACCAGCATCAGTGGACCTCAGAGCCTGCATACATCCCCGGTCTTACTTCTCTTCTCAGCAGGCATGAATCTAATTTTATCTTCACCACAAAAACTGTGTTTTCATCCACACCTGCTGCTTTTTGATTGGCTGTGTTGTTGAGTGCAGATCCACTCAGATGTGTGTTGGCAACTTATTTACAAGTTATCAAACCCAAGAAAGGAACGGTCTACTTCAGCCATGGTATCTTCAGATCCAATGGGTGCTGCATCAACTCATCAGCACTCACTGGTAACATTTAACTCTCTGTTAAATGAAGGCACCAAAAACAGGAAATCCGGTTTGTTGTTGCATTTGTTTGTTTTGTTCTCTCTTCATTTAATTAAGAAATACATTTTTTAGAGATCAAATGGGTGGAATATGGCTGGGGTTCATTTGTTTGAAAGGCATTTTGTACTTTGGCAGAGGTATACACTCTATACATTGATACTAGTACTATAACAAGAAATACGAGGTCTGTCAATAAAGTACAGGTCTTTTTTATTTTTCTCAAAAACTATATGGATTTCATTCATATGTTTTTACGTCAGACATGCTTGAACCCTCATGCGCATGCGTGAGTTTTTCCACGCCTGTCGGTGACGTCATTCGCCTGTGAGCACTCCTTGTGGGAGGAGTCGGCCAGCCCCTCGTCGGAATTCCTTTGTCTGAGAAGTTGCTGAGAGACTGGCGCTTTGTTTGATCAAAATTTTTTCTAAACCCGTGAGGCACATCGAAGTAGACACGGTTCGAAAAATTAAGCTGGTTTTCCGTGAAAATTTTAACGGCTGATGAGAGATTTTGAGGTGATACTGTCGCTTTAAGGACTTCCTACGTAGCGAGACGTCGCGCAGTGGTCCCAGGCGCCGTCGTCAGCCTGTTTCAAGCTGAAAACCTCCACATTTCAGGCTATATTGATCCAGGACGTCGTGAGAGAACAGAGAAGTTTCAGAAGAAGTCGGTGTCAGCATTTTATCCGGATATTCCACTGTTAAAGGAGATTTTTTTAATGAAAGACGTGCGGGCGGATTGCAGCGTCGGCTCGCAGCCGCCGCAACGCTCTGCCACAGGAAAAACACCTCTGTTGGAAGCCTTAAGGACAAGTTGGAACATGTCCTGCTGTTAAACAATTTCTCATATACTCACTCCACTGAAAGCCATCAAAAGCCGCCTGGATTTTACAAATGGTTATCAACACGGAGGTGTTTTTCCTGTGCCGCCGCACCGCATCGGCTGCGTCCCGACGCGCAGACCCGTCCGCACGTCTTTCATTAAAAAAATCTCCTTTAACAGTGGAATATCCGGATAAAATACTGAAACCGACTTCTTCTGAAACGTCTCTGTTCTCTCACGACGTCCTGGATCAATAGAGCCTGAAATGTGGAGGTTTTCAGCTTGAAAAAGGCTGACGATGGCGCCTGGGACCGCTGCGCGACGTCTCGCTCCGTGGGAAGTCCTTAAAACGACAGTATCACCTCAAAATCTCTTATCAGCCGTTAAAATTTTCACCGAAAACCAGCTTAATTTTTCGAACCATGTCCACTTTGATGTGTCTCACAGGTTTAGAAAAAATTTTGATCAAACAAAGTGCCAGTCTCTCAGCAACTTCTCAGACAAAGGAATTGCGACGAGGGGCTGGACGACTCCTCCCACAAGGAGTGTTCACAGGCGAATGACGTTACCGACAGGCGTGGAAAAACTCACGCATGCGCACGAGGGTTCAAGCATGTCTGACGTAAAAACATATGAATGAAATCCATATAGTTTTTGAAAAAAATAAAAAGGACCTATACTTTATTGACAGCCCTCGTATGATGATGATCCAATGTAGGATCCAATTATTCGATGACACCCCCCCCGTATGGGACACCAGTACATCACAGGTTATGGATGGACAAGGCAGACGAAGTATCTTGTCCAAGGACACAAACAGAAGTTTGAGTGAAAATCAAACTCAGGTTGACATATTGGCCACTCAACTCCTTATTCCACTAAACTACCTCCTCCGATTGTTCTAGATTTGAGATCATTCATGAGAACAAGCCTTTTAAATAAGTTTTTGGGTCATTTCCTAAACTGCCTGCAATTTCTGCAGAGAAATGAATTTTCCATGCAATCATTATGAGGGATTCTTTCTTGTCACCGTGTCTTGAATCTAATGCTCACATGGGCGGAATATCTAACATCAAGCGCTGCCGCCTGCTTTGACAAAGACGGCGAAGTGTTATCACCCAAAGTCTAAATATGCTTTTTAAGATATATTCACCAATCATTTTAATTGATGCTGCGGTCCAACAGTAGAAACACAACAGCCTCTGCAATTACCTTCACATCACCCCACTTTGTTTCCCGGGCCGCACGTCACTCCCGTCTGCTCCGCTGTCACTTCTCAAAAAAAAAAACCAACACAGCTGACAGCCAGACATGCAAACAAAAGCAGCTGTGCTCGGTGAAAAGCTGCAGGTACACCAAATGCAGAGTTAATCCTAAACTAAAACTAGATTACAAAAATAATGGTAAGGATATTATTGGGATTTAGACGGACACCGAGAATGCACGTGGGATTTTTTTTGTACAGCAATGTAATTACTGGTTTATTTGTTACATCTCATTTAAATTAATTGATTTGGTGCATTATAATAATCCATCTACATCATGAATGCCGTCTCTGCATAAAGTGATTGCAATTATAGAAAAATGTGATTGCAAATTGCTCCATTTTAGGCTTTTATTTATTTATTTATTTATTTTACTGCAACACGGATAAGAGCCAATAAAGGCGAACATATTTATCAGTGAATATGCCTCCAAACAGAATTTAATCACCTGTGACACCTCAGGGGCAGGAGACCTTGAATCTGCAGCCCCTCCTCAACCTTCTTCATTAATCTCAACAAACTCTGCTATTTTTCTTACAGAAGACAAGATATTGTCGACCCCCCCTCCAACTCACAAGAGAATCGCTTATATTAAAGCTGATTTCTGACTTAATCAGAAACAGCAAACTACAGCCAGTCTTCGCAGCTATTTGTCAGCAACACGGAGGAGCTGGGCCTCGGACGAAATCCCATGGGCAGAGGGCCAGTGGGCGAGCAGAGTTGCGCTTTGATACACTGCTTGACAATCCTGTAAGATGTCAGCACTTCAAATGGCATCAGGGATCGAGGGAGCCAAATTGTTCCTGTAGCTTGTAAATTAGTATATTGGTCTTTCTGGTCCAAACTGAGGACAAGAAGTTTCTCATGTCTGCTTGCCATATCCCTTTGCTGTTGTGGAAATCAGGAACCAGGGGATAGTGGGTTAATGCCCACCGTTCCCTGTAGATCATATAGAATTGCATAAACTTGCCTAGTTAGCACCCTGTATCTTTTCTAATCTGTTTCTATAATTGTCTTCATCACCAGACATGGGCACAATTTGGCGGGGGATAGGGGGGACATGTCCCCCCACCTTTTCAACCAGGAGGGACAGAATATGGTATGCCCCCCCCCCCCCCCCCAAAAAAAAAAAAAAAAATTAGTGGACGTTGCAGCTAACCACTAACTTTTAGTATTGACTCGGCACACTATCAGCGACTGATAAACCAGTTTCAAGTTTAAGCACCACAAAGGCTTTTGAGTAAATTCAATGCAAAGTGATCACAAATGAAAACAAACAATAAGCTAGCAATTTTGTCTTTAAGCACCCTGTCCGCTGCTGCAAAGACACCACACTTACCTTACACACAATGCTACAAATGGTGGCAGTGTAGATCAAATGCAAGGCACTTTCACTCATTGTTTCATGTATTAACAGACTAATTCCAGACAGTTTATCAACATCAAAAGCAACTCTGTCATTTTTACAAAGTGAAAATATCACACTTTTAAAGTAATGCGCTAATTCTGAAGGTTTAAGCATTAAACCAACACAAGCGCCAAAAGACATTATGGGAAATCAGTCTCCTCTCATCCCCCCCATCAAAATGCATAGGTGTATGCTGTGTATAGGTGTAGCAACATGCTGAGTCACACTTCACAAACAGAATTTTCAGTTTTGCAAATGCCTTTTTTAACAACTGAAAAAATGTACATATTTACAAATACACATCTCTTTGTAAAAACCAACACACGGACCCATTACTCTGATTTGATCAACAAAAACAAGCATAACTCAGCGTTCTTGTTCGACACGATGGCAAAACTTATTCATGGATAACCACCTGTAAATCGCTCTCCTTTTACAGCACAAGATTTCTTGGATTACTTTGAGAAGAAAATAGAAGACATTAGATTGATCATATCCCAGCCACTACACCAGGGGTGGCCAAGTTCGGTCCTCGAGAGCCACCTTCTTGACACTCTTAGTTGTCTCCCTGCTCCAACACACCTGAATCCAATGAAAGACTCGTTAGCAGACTTTTAATGAGCATTTCATTGGATTCAGGTGTGTTGGAGCAAGGAGACAACTAAGAGTGTCAGGAAGGTGGCTCTCGAGGACCAAACTTGGCCACCCCTGCACTACGCCCTGCTATTGGGGTGGGTGCCATTACTGAGGTATTACCTAGATTTAGAGAATTTGACAGTATCTCACTAGGCGTGTTGCTGAAACTCAAAATGTCTACAAAAAGCACAGCTTGCTTATCTGATGCTATACCAACAAAACTGTTAAAGGACCTGTGGCCAACTCTTGGGCCAATTGTGCTAGAAATTATTAATCTCTCATTAACTTCTGGATCTGTTCCTAAATGTTTCAAATCTGCAATTATTAAACCATTACTTTAAAAATCTAATATTGAACCTAGTGTGTTGAAGAACTACAGGCCGATATCAAATTCATCATTTTGCTCTAAAATTATGGAAAAGGTGGTTTCACTACAGCTCGTGGACTATGTTACTGAAAATAATCTCTTTGAGCCACTGCAGTCTGCTTTTAGAAAATATAATTATAATGATCTTCTGCTTGCAATGGATTCGGACACCACTACGGTTCTGGTGCTGTTAGATCTCAGTGCTGCGTTTGATACCGTGGATCATCATATTCTACTCTATAGGTTGGAGAATCATTTTGGGATTACTGGGAGTGCCCTTGCATGGGTGATGTCATACTTGACCAGTCGTTCTCACTGTGTTTTATACAATAACAGTACCTCTAACCTTAGTGACATGAAATTTGGGGTTCCACAGGGGTCTGTCTTAGCCCCCCTGCTTTTCTACCTTAATATAACACCCCTTGGCCATATACTGTGGCGTTTTGGGATTGCCTTTCACTGCTATGCTGATGATACTCAGTTATACATGCCGATAACTGCTGGTAATCTCCTCCACAAGGCAATCCTTTCAAGATTGCCTTGCATCAGTGAGAAGCTGGATGTCTAGCAACTTCCTACTTTTAAACTCTGATGAGACTGTAATGGTGTTTCTTGGTCCAGTGAGATATCAGCATCAATTTGACTAGCTAACGCTTAGCCTAGGCTCATGTGTCGTACATCACACTGACAAAGTGAGGAACCCTAGGGTAATTTTTAATCCTACAATGTCCTTTGACCTCCACATTAGAGATATTATGAGGACTGCTTTCTTCCACCTGCGAAATATAGTGAAGATTCGCCGCATCTGTCTATGGCTGATGCTGAGACACTGATTCATGCTTTTGTTTCTTCTAGATTGGACTACTGCAATGTTCTATTTTCTGGTTTACCGCAATCCAGTATTAGGGTTCTCCAACTGGTTCAAAATGCTGCTGCCAGACTTTTGACATGAAGCAGAAAGTTTGACCACATTACACCCATTTTGGCATCTCTTCACTGGCTTCCTGTCCCTGTGAGATCAGATTTTAAGGTTCTGCTACTAGTCTATAAAAAAAACTGTTCACGGACCTAGTTGACCTAATTAAACCCCATGTACCGACCCGGGCTTTGCGTTCTCAGGGTGCAGGACTACTTTGTGTCCCTAGGGTGAATAAAAAGTCTGCGGGTCACAGAGCTGTCTCTTATTGTACCCCAGTTCTGTGGAATGATCTACCTGCATCAATAAAACAGTCAGATTCTGTAGAGACTTTCATGTCTAGACTTAATCAATCAATCAACTTTTTTCTTGTATAGCGCCAAATCACAACAAACAGTTGCCCCAAGGCGCTCCACATTGCAAGGCAAGGCCATACAATAATTATGAAACACAGTCTACGTCTAAAGCAACATAACCAAGGGATGGTCCAGGGTCACCCGATCCAGCCCTAACTATAAGCCTTAGCGAAAAGGAAAGTTTTAAGCCTAATCTTAAAAGTAGAGAGGGTATCTGTCTCCCTGATCTGAATTGGGAGCTGGTTCCACAGGAGAGGAGCCTGAAAGCTGAAGGCTCTGCCTCCCATTCTACTCTTACAAACCCTAGGAACTACAAGTAAGCCCGCAGTCTGAGAGCGAAGCGCTCTAATGGGGTAATATGGTACTACGAGGTCCCTAAGATAAGATGGGACCTGATTATTCAAAACCTTATAAGTAAGAAGAAGAATTTTAAATTCTATTCTAGCATTAACAGGAAGCCAATGAAGGGAGGCCAACACGGGTGAGATATGCTCTCTCCTGCTAGTCCCCGTCAGTACTCTAGCTGCAGCATTCTGAACCAACTGAAGGCTTTTTAGGGAACTTTTAGGACAACCTGATAATAATGAATTACAATAGTCCAGCCTAGAGGAAATAAATGCATGAATTAGTTTTTCAGCATCACTCTGAGACAAGACCTTTCTGATTTTAGAGATATTGCGTAAATGCAAAAAGGCAGTCCTACATATTTGTTTAATATGCGCTTTGAATGACATATCCTGATCAAAAATAACTCCAAGATTTCTCACAGTATTACTAGAGATCAGGGAAATGCCATCCAGAGTAACGATCTGGTTAGACACCATGCTTCTAAGATTTGTGGGGCCAAGTACAATAACTTCAGTTTTATCTGAGTTTAAAAGCAGGAAATTAGAGGTCATCCATGTCTTTATGTCTGTAAGACAATCCTGCAGTTTAGCTAATTGGTGCGTATCCTCTGGCTTCATGGATAGATAAAGCTGGGTATCATCTGCGTAACAATGAAAATTTAAGCAATACCGTCTAATAATACTGCCCAAGGGAGGCATGTATAAAGTGAATAAAATTGGTCCTAGCACAGAACCTTGTGGAACTCCATAATTAACTTTAGTCTGTGAAGAAGATTCCCCATTTACATGAACAAACTGTAATCTATTAGACAAATATGATTCAAACCACCACAGCGCAATGCCTTTAATACCTATGACATGCTCTAATCTCTGTAATAAAATTTTATGGTCAACAGTATCAAAAGCAGCACTGAGGTCCAACAGAACAAGCACAGAAATAAGTCCACTGTCCGAAGCCATAAGAAGATCATTTGTAACCTTCACTAATGCTGTTTCTGTACTATGATGAATTCTAAAACCTGACTGAAACTCTTCAAATAGACCATTCCTCTGCAGGTGATCAGTTAGCTGTTTTACAACTACCCTCTCAAGAATCTTTGAGAGAAAAGGAAGGTTGGAGATTGGCCTATAATTAGCTAAGATAGCTGGGTCAAGTGATGGCTTTTTAAGTAATGGTTTAATTACTGCCACCTTAAAGGCCTGTGGTACATAACCAACTAACAAAGATAGATTGATCATATTTAAGATTGAAGCATTAAATAATGGTAGGACTTCCTTGAGCAGCCTGGCAGGAATGGGGTCTAATAAGCATGTTGATGGTTTGGATGAAGTAACTAATGAAAATAACTCAGACAGAACAATCGGAGAGAAAGAGTCTAACCAAATACCGGCATCACTGAAAGCAGCCAAAGATAACGATACATCTTTGGGATGGTTATGAGTAATTTTTTCTCTAATAGTCAAAATTTTGTTAGCAAAGAAAGTCATGAAGTCATTACTAGTTAAAGTTAATGGAATACTCAGCTCAATAGAGCTCTGACTCTTTGTCAGCCTGGCTACAGTGCTGAAAAGAAACCTGGGGTTGTTCTTATTTTCTTCAATTAGTGATGAGTAGAAAGATGTCCTAGCTTCACGAAGGGCTTTCTTATAGAGCAACAAACTCTTTTTCCAGGCTAAGTGAAGATCTTCTAAATTAGTGAGACGCCATTTCCTCTCCAACTTACGGGTTATCTGCTTTAAGCTACGAGTTTGTGAGTTATACCACGGAGTCAGACACTTCTGATTTAAAGCTCTCTTTTTCAGAGGAGCTACAGCATCCAAAGTTGTCTTCAATGAGGATGTAAAACTATTGACAAGATACTCTAACTCCCTTACAGAGTTTAGGTAGCTACTCTGCTCTGTGTTGGTATATGACATTAGAGAACATAAAGAAGGAATCATATCCTTAAACCTAGTTACAGCGCTTTCTGAAAGACTTCTAGTGTAATGAAACTTATTCCCCACTGCAGGGTAGTCCATCAGGGTAAATGTAAATGTTATTAAAAAATGATCAGACAAAAGGGAGTTTTCAGGGAATACTGTTAAGTCTTCTATTTCCATACCATAAGTCAGAACAAGATCTAAAATATGATTAAAGTGGTGGGTGGACTCATTTACTTTTTGAGCAAAGCCGATAGAGTCTAATAATAGATTAAATGCAGTGTTGAGGCTGTCATTCTCAGCATCTGTGTGGATGTTAAAATCGCCCACTATAATTATCTTATCTGAGCTAAGCACTAAGTCAGACAAAAGGTCTGAAAATTCACAGAGAAACTCACAGTAACGACCAGGTGGACGATAGATAATAACAAATAAAACTGGTTTTTGGGACTTCCAATTTGGATGGACAAGACTAAGAGACAAGCTTTCAAATGAATTAAAGCTCTGTCTAGGTTTTGATTAATTAATAAGCTGGAATGGAAGATTGCTGCTAATCCTCCGCCCCGGCCCGTGCTACGAGCATTCTGACAGTTAGTGTGACTCGGGGGTGTTGACTCATTTAAACTAACATATTCATCCTGCTGTAACCAAGTTTCTGTTAGGCAGAATAAATCAATACGTTGATCAATTATTTTATCATTTACCAACAGGGACTAAGAAAGAGACCTAATGTTTAATAGACCACATTTAACTGTTTTAGTCTGTGGTGCAATTGAAGGTGCTATATTATTTTTTCTTTTTGAATTTTTATGCTTAAATAGATTTTTGCTAGTTATTGGTGGTCTGGGAGCAGGCACCGTCTCTACGGGGATGGGGTAATAGGGGGATGGCAGGGGGAGAGAAGCTGCAGAGAGGTGTATAAGACCACAGCTCTGCCTCCTGGTCCCAACGCTAGACAGTCACAGTTTGGAGGATCCCAAAAAATTGGCCAGATTTCTAGAAATGAGAGCTGCTCCCTCTAAAGTGGGATGGATGCCGTCTCTCCTAACAAGACCAGGTTTTCCCCAGAAGCTTTGCCAATTATCAATGAAGCCCACCTCATTTTTTGGACACCACTCAGACAGCCAGCAATTCAAGGAGAACATGCGGCTAAACATGTCACTCCCGGTCTGATTGGGGAGGGGCCCAGAGAAAACAACAGAGTCCGACATTGTTTTTGCAAAGTTACACACCGATTCAATGTTAATTTTAGTGACCTCCGATTGGCGTAACCGAGTGTCATTACTGCCGACGTGAATTACAATCTTACCAAATTTACGCTTAGCCTTAGCCAGCAATTTCAAATGTCCTTCGATGTCGCCTGCTCTGGCCCCCGGAAGACAATTGACAATGGTTGCTGGTGTCGCTAACTTCACATTTCTCAAAACAGAGTCGCCAATAACCAGAGTTTGATCCTCGGCGAGTGTATCGTCGAGTGGGGAAAAACGGTTAGAGATGTGAACGGGTTGACGGTGTACACGGGGCTTCTGTTTAGGGCTACGCTTCCTCCTCACAGTCACCCAGTCAGCCTGCCTTCCCGACTGCACGGGGTCTGCCAGGGGGGAACTAACGGCGGCTAAGCTACCTTGGTCCGCACCGACTACAGGGGCCTGGCTAGCTGTAGAATTTTCCACGGTGCGGAGCCGAGCCTCCAATTCGCCCAGCCTGGCCTCCAAAGCTACGAATAAGCTGCACTTATTACAAGTACCGTTACTGCTAAAAGAGGCCGAGGAATAACTAAACATTTCACACCCAGAGCAGAAAAGAACGGGAGAGACAGGAGAAGCCGCCATGCTAAAACGGCTAAGCGCTAGTAGCTATGCTAAGCTAGCGGATTCCCAAACAGGGAATCCGACACTAGACAGGCTGTGGAGCAGCACAGGTAACGCACGACAACAGTGCTAAAATAAAATAAAAATCCACTAGACAGGCTGTGGAGCAGCACAGGTAACGCACAACAACAGTGCTAAAAAATAAAATAAAATAAAAATAAAAATCCACAGGACAGGCTGTGGAGCAGCACAGGCAACGCACGACAACAGTGCTAAAACAAAATAAAAATCCACTAGACAGGCTGTGGAGCAGCACAGGTAACGCACGACAACAGTGCTAAAAAATAAAATAAAAATAAAAATCCACTGGACAGGCTGTGGAGCAGCACAGGCAACGCACGACAACAGTGCTAAAACAAAATAAAAATCCACTGGACAGGCTGTGGAGCAGCACAGGTAACGCACGACAACAGTGCTAAATCAAAATCCACTGGACAGGCTGTGGAGCAGCACAGGTAACGCACGACAACAGTGCTAAAACAAAATAAAAATCCACTAGACAGGCTGTGGAGCAGCACAGGTAACGCACAACAACAGTGCTAAAACAAAATAAAAATCCACTAGACAGGCTGTGGAGCAGCACAGGTAACGCACAACAACAGTGCTAAATCAAAATCCACTGGACAGGCTGTGGAGCAGCACAGGTAACGCACGACAACAGTGCTAAAACAAAATAAAAATCCACTAGACAGGCTGTGGAGCAGCACAGGTAACACACGACAACAGTGCTAAAAAATAAAATAAAAATCCACTGAACAGGCTGTGGAGCAGCACAGGTAACACATGACAACAGTGCTAAAAAATAAAATAAAAATCCACTGAACAGGCTGTGGAGCAGCACAGGTAACACATGACAACAGTGCTAAAAAATAAAATAAAAATCCACTGAACAGGCTGTGGAGCAGCACAGGTAACGCACGACAACAGTGCTAAAAAATAAAATAAAATCCACTGAACAGGCTGTGGAGCAGCACAGGTAACACATGACAACAGTGCTAAAAAATAAAATAAAAATCCACTGAACAGGCTGTGGAGCAGCACAGGTAACACATGACAACAGTGCTAAAAAATAAAATAAAAATCCACTGAACAGGCTGTGGAGCAGCACAGGTAACGCACGACAACAGTGCTAAAAAATAAAATAAAAATAAAATCCACTGGACAGGCTGTGGAGCAGCACAGGCAACGCACGACAACAGTGCTAAAACAAAATAAAAATCCACTGGACAGGCTGTGGAGCAGCACAGGTAACGCACGACAACAGTGCTAAATCAAAATCCACTGGACAGGCTGTGGAGCAGCACAGGTAACGCACGACAACAGTGCTAAAACAAAATAAAAATCCACTAGACAGGCTGTGGAGCAGCACAGGTAACACACGACAACAGTGCTAAAAAATAAAATAAAAATCCACTGAACAGGCTGTGGAGCAGCACAGGTAACACACGACAACAGTGCTAAATAAAAATCCACTGGACAGGCTGTGGAGCAGCACAGGCAACGCACGACAACAGTGCTAAAACAAAATAAAAATCCACTAGACAGGCTGTGGAGCAGCACAGGTAACACACGACAACAGTGCTAAAAAATAAAATAAAAATCCACTGAACAGGCTGTGGAGCAGCACAGGTAACACACGACAACAGTGCTAAAAAATAAAATAAAAATCCACTGAACAGGCTGTGGAGCAGCACAGGTAACACACGACAACAGTGCTAAAATAAAATAAAAATCCACTGGACAGGCTGTGGAGCAGCACAGGTAACACACGACAACAGTGCTAAAATAAAATAAAAATCCACTAGGCAGGCTGTGGAGCAGCACGACAACAGTGCTAAAAAATAAAACAAAAATAAAAACGAAAGCGTTAGCTTAAGACGTACTTATTTTCCCTTTCGTATGACTAGCATACTGGCATAGTATGTTACTGTTTTTTACTCTTTTAAATTCATTTTATTAAAAAACGGAGTGTGCCACGGCCTCAACTTTATCTACATTCTGGGTCTTTTAGTGAAGCTTGGGGCTAGTGGCCGGCAATCACCTTAGTATTTCTCCTGTTTTTCTTATTGCTTAATGCTGACACATTATGCTGCATTTGTTGTCTTTCTGATGCCTGACTGTTTTTTTCTCTCTGTTTGAAGTGTGGCTCCATCCAGAGATGGGTGTGGTGTCCGTTTCTGTAACCCTCCTGCCCTGTGCACCAGCAACGTTTCCTGTATATTCATTTTGTGAATTGTTTTGTCAATTGTGTCAGCAGCATGGCCCAAGCAGAGGGTCGCCCCTTTGAGTCTGGTCTGCTTGAGGCTTCTTCCTCAAATCATCAGAGGGAGTTTTTCCTTACCACTGTCACCTGTGTTCTTGCTCTGGAGGATGGTAAGGTTAGACCTTACTTGTGTGAAGTGCCCTTGAGGCAACTTTGTCGTGATTTGGTGCAATATAAATGACAATAAACTGAAACACACAAGCATGCATTGCAGCAATGCATTATGGGAGTTTGGGGATTGTTTGTTTTTTATTATTACTGTAGTACGTGTTAGTTTTGCAGTGTTTTTAGTGTTATAGATTTGTGTGTTTATAGTTCAAGGAATGTAATTTGTTTGGTGAAGAGTTATGTTGTAACCATAAGTGAAAACGACGTTGCAATTTACCTCTTGTGCCACTGTCTGGGCTGCTGTATGTTGAAAGTAAATAGCTTTTTTTTTCAGAAACAGTGGCAGCTGGCAGCTGGCCTGCCTCCCACACGCATTAGAGAGGAATTAATGTTTGACTTTAGGGTTTAGAAATGTTTTTGACAATTTGGCCTTAACTATCCCAACAAGAAATGTTAGTGGACTGAAAATTAGCAGAACTAAATTTAGCAGAAGCTAATTAATCCACTGATGGAACTGTGCCCACTACTGTCCAGGGTGTACCCTGCCTCACGCGCTATGACTGCTGGGATAGGTTCTAGCCCCCCCCTTCCTGTGATCATGGTTGGAATAAGAGTGTATAAAAAATGGATAAAGGAACACCAGTGTTGTCTTCTTTACACTGGCTAGCTGATGCCATGAGGTCATATTTTAAGGTTCTGATGTTATCTTATGAAATACTGAAAGACTGTACACCCTCTTATCTGGTTGAGCTGGTGAAGCCATATGTGCCACCTTGAAGGCAGTGATCTCAAGGGACTGGCCTGTTATGTGTTTGTAAGAAGAAAGAAGTATTAAGTCCTATATCAATCCTGAGACATGTTGGTACCAATTTTATCCCTGGAATCTGCAGCATGATGTACATTTGAGTCTATGACTGCCCCTGGACAGGACACCAGTCTGGCATGGTTTCTCCCCCCAGCTAAGGCTGATACCCATTTACAGCTGGGTGGACTTGAGCAAGGTTCAGCTGGAGTGTCTTTTCCAAGGACACACACAGGTAGCATGACTGGGAATCAAACCCATGCTTAAATATGAGTGCACCAACTCCTTTTCCCATTAAGATATCTACTTTACAGTGTTCTTAAAGTTGAGAAGAAAATGGTTTGGGGCAGTGTGTTTGCATATCATGCACCAATTTTGTGTAATAGTTTGACGGCTGAAGTCAGACAATTGAAGTCAGACTTATTTTCTACCATTTATAATCAATGAGGGTGTATCATTGTTTGCTTTAATTTTATTTTTACTTCATCAGCTTTAACATTTTTAGGTTATTTTTAATCTATTGTTGAGTTTTATGATTGTCATAAATGATGATTACTACTACTACTGCTACTACTGCTGCAACTGTTAAGCAAGCCCTATACATATAAATAGAAGTGCAGCTACCTCAGTGGATAAGGAGCTGACCTGCCAATATGAAGACCTGGGTTTGAATCCCACTCACACTACCTGTGTCCTTGAACAAGACACAATCTGCATTGTTTCAGTTCACCCAGCTGTAAATGAGTCCCAGCCTCAGTTACGGAAGTAACCTGCGTTGCACTGGCATCCCTTCCAGGGAGAGTGATAGACGCTCATCCAGTTGACGCTACAGAGTCTGGAGATAAGCAGCAGCGCCAACTGGCCTCAGGGACTATATAGAATTTATTCAATTGTCAAAAGATAAAACCAGCAAGGGAAGAATAAAAGATAGAGCGTGAAGTGTTCACTGTCAGGGTAAAAAAATTCAGGTTGGATTTGGCTCACATGCTTTGATCTCTTAAATAGGTCACATTATACACTTTTTCTGCAGTGGGTATTACAGTTTCCAGCCAAAAATACATCAGACACTAAAGCAACACATCTCAACAAAAGCCTGTTTTCATGTCTTTATGAAATGACTTATTTGTCTGTCTGTTGTTTTAAATGGAACAGCCCTGCTGCTGGCCACGCCCCCTATCCAACTGGAAAGGAGGCATCTGTCTCTCTTTCAGAGACCATGGGGGCGTGTCATATGGTACCAGAGCACCTATTGACAGATAGCGATTTGAAGCCATATTATTTCCCAGCTTGATCCACTGGACACTGCATTTACGGTGTTTATATGTAGAAACTCCAGTCAGCAAGTTATTTCTATAAGAAAAGTAACAGGTACTTGATTTACTTGTGCAGCAGAGCAACAGAAAAATGAATGAAGCTCTTTATCTCAGACCTTTCTGTGGGTGTGCTGAACTCATTATTGAGTTCCAGAACAAGATTTGGTGTTATTATATTAAGTAGCACCACTTAAAAAAATAACATACATTTCTGCCCCACGAGATTACTCTTTCATTCATTCATTCATTTTCTGCCACTTATCCAGGTCTGGGTCATGGACACAGCTCATCCCACACTTCCCTATCATCAACCAAGTCCTCTAACTCTTCCTGGGGGGATCCCGATGCATTTCCAAACCATCTGGGGAATATAATCCCTCCAGTGTGATGATGATATTAACTAAGTATTTAAACAGTGTGACGTGTTGTTTCTCTATAATTAATCAATCAATTAATCAATATTAATGCCTCATTTTCACAGCCATAATTATATGTAGAAAACCTCCTCCTGGAACCTTGCCAGGGGGTGGGGGTGTGTGTAGGTGAATGCCTGGTGGCCGGTGTCACCGACCGAATGGTCCCCCTTGAAAATCCCCCCCACTGCCTTCACTACGCATGTGTCATTTCGGAGCATCAGCAGTGATTCATCAATTATCACCTCGTTTCTGCTTAAAACTGCACTCCAGTCACCACCTATCTCAGCGACAGATATCATCAATCATTTCCACATGAATCCAGCATTATTTCATAATAAAACATGGGGGAGCGATCAAAGCACCACAGCAGCACATCTGAGTCTGACTGTCTGAGTCTGACTCTCTTCACCCAAAGCGATCAAAGGGAAGAATGTTATTAACTATCAGATGACAAAGTAAAACCTCTTAAATCATTCTAAAGTCAGTTTTAAGCAGAAACGCTGCTGACGTACTGTATGTGCACTGTGCACGTATGCGGCGCTCTGATCGCTCGCCCGTCTTTTATTATGAAATGATGCTTAATTTATGTGGAAATGATTGTTGCACAAAAGCTTCAGATATCTGTCGCTGAGTCAGACGATGCCTGGAGTGCAGTTTTAAGCAGAAACGAAGCGATAATTGCTGGTGATGCTCTGAAATGACACATGCGCAGTGAAGGCAGGGGGGTCGATTTTTAGGGGGGACTGTTCGGTCAGCAACAACGGGTCTACACTTTCAACCCGAAGAAACAACATTGTGTCACTTTTTTGGGGAACAAAGGGTCTGGTGTGCTGTTCTGCTGGCAGTGCACAATGGCAAACCCCCAATAATTATAGTTGCCATAATTATAGTATAAAAGCCTGAATGCTAGGGCATATACACTATGTATAAACTTCAACATGAACTTGCCTGACAGAGACATCCAAGTCTCTAGACGTGATTTTTCCCATATTTTTGTCCGTTTAGGAAATCTGTACATCTCATGTCTGTTTTTGGATCAGCTTTTGCATCCATATGCACAACATCCCATCATTTTGAAACTTTTTGGAAAGTAAAACCATGCATCCAACAACCCACTGAGCTGAGATGTGTGTGACATGCTGCATAATAAATGCACGATCACTCTCGTTGGAAACAATATGGTTCCTGTCAGTCAAATCCCTGAGACACCATTGTCACCGCTCTCTGTACATACACAGGCAATCTAAACAGTGCAGACTGGCCTACTAGGTGTGTCCCTCCAAACAAGCAGGAGCCCAGATATGAACCCCCACTGAAATTTAACTGCAAAAGTGAGATAAAATGGGATTTTGCACAAACTGACCCCCTTAAGGATCTTTTGTCCTGACAGATTACCTTCCTAAACTAAGTTTCCATGCCCATGATTTCACAGCTGTGCATCAGTTGCTTAGTAATGAATCAGCATCATGTGAAGATAGTTATTCTGCAGAACTGTCATAATTAATGAATTAAAAGTGCAGTAGAATAAATTTAATATCATGAAGACTCAAACAAGTGCAAAGTGAGAAACAAATGGACCCACGCAAAATCCTGACTTACAATAATGTAATTTGCAGTGAATGAGAAAAATAAGCAGTACTGTATGAAATATGACTTGGTTGGATAGAATTATTGTTTTAACCATTGTTCTCTTGGCATATTGTGAGTCACTGGCCAGATCCAGCTCCTATCTTCTTTACGTCTGCAAACATTATGTCACCTGTCAGAGTGGAGGCACGACAGCTGTTCCATGGTTCCTTCTTGGCTTGCACTGTGTCACATCTGCCTTTGTTCTTTTTCAGAAAAGAACATCCACATTTCGTTCTTTCCTCCCCGTCTTGCCTTCTCTCCCACCCGTTCCCATCCACCGGCTGGGTGGCTGGCTGGCTCCCCCTAATAAGTAACACAACTAGCAGGATTGGCAGTGGCTTCGCGCTTTGACATTGCCACAGTGTGGGTGGGTGATGAAACAGCACTGTGCCAAAATCTGCTCCGCTCCACTTGGCTCCTTCTCGGTGGGTGATGCTCCTCTGGCATGCTGCAACATTTCATCCCCCAGCCGAACAGACATGAGAAGGGTGGGACAAGATGTGCATGCAAACTGGCATCTGCAAGTGACCCTTTGACACAAAATCACACAGCAAAAGCATGGATACGCGCACTTCGATTCCAGCTGAATTTCAAATGAATTCCATAAGTTTCCTCACCCTTAATATGCAACATGTTTGCACATATAACACCTCCGTCCCTCACAATCAAAATGCAGCTGGCAATATGAGGACAAAAAGCAAGAAACTGCATTGTATTTGTTTCCAGTAACGTTAAAATGTCATTAGAGAATGTGGCGGGATGGTGATTGCAGTGTGGTGAATGAGCAACAATTACTTTGACTGATGCTCCCAAGCAGCAGTGTTTAAATTGCATAAATCTTATTACTGTCAGGGAGTGGGAAAAGATGGAAAGAGAGTGAGAGAAAGAGAGAGAGAGAGAGAGAGAGAGATGGGGAATAGTGCCTCACATGCAAGACCGGTGTGAGAAAAGTGCCTGAAATTGTCATTTTGCTTGAATAAATGTGGATGGAAAAATGGAAGCAGCCACAGCTGAGTATTCAAATAGGCTGAGGAACAGCCAGCTGAATACTAACAAGCCCACCTTCTACCTGCCTGCACTTCAAGTGTGATAAACACCAGTGGACAAAGTGGTTCCACACCACTAATTACCTCAGCCCTCCTAAAAGGTGTCAGGAAAATAAATCTTAAAGGGAATCCTGCGTGCACACTTCAAAACTTGAGCCAGAAAATATAAGAGGGAGGGGGGGGGGGAAATGGGGTTAGAATCTCTGGGCATCATGCAAGAAATCTGCAGTGCATGCACTTGCGCCTCAACAAATTCACGAGTTCTCCTGCTGCTAAGCAAAGCAGCTCACGTAGGCTATTAGAAGAGGCTGCCGCAAGAATCTCTATGGAGCGCCTCTGTCAAAGCCTGCATTGAGAAATGCATCCCTTAAACTCCAGCTACGAAAGCGATCGTAGCCCATTTTGCGCACACATACACACACACACACGCAGGGAAAAATATCTGCTTCAGTGCAGTGACTCGTTACCTTTAACACAAGTGGACATCAGTGAAAAGATGAGATTCCAAAAAACAATTCCCGTCCTAATCCTCATCGTTTTGCCTCGAACAAAGTGGCCGCGGGCGCATTTAACGCATCTCCTGTTGGAAACGTCCCGGAGCTCCAAGGATCCGTCGTAGCATCCGTCGGCGTAAATCCCCTTCATGTTCATCACAGTCACATGTGCACCTGTGACCTCCTTTCCCCCCCACCCCTCCCCTCCCCCCGACTCCAAACACACACGCGCGCGCACACACAGACACACGAACACACGCACGCTCCTCTGCTCTCTGTGGGGATTCGAGCAGATTCCTTCTCAGAGGAGAACCGGGAGCCGCTCGGCGCGCTGTGTCAGCTGACAGGAGAGAAGTGAGTGAATTTTAGGAGAGGACCACAGAAACCTGGACCGACAGGGCTCAACCATCTCTGCCGAGAGGGGCTTTAAGAGTGAAGATCTGTGTCCGTGCTGCTGCTGCTGCTCAGCATCTTTCCTGGTTAGTTCCTGTGAAGCAGCTGAGGGCGGAGAGGAGCGCAGGCTCCCGTTTGGAGGCTTCGATCGGCAATTCAACTACGCAGCGCAGAGACAGACAGAGAGGGAGAGAGAGAGATAGAGGGAGGGGAGGTATAGAGAGCGTCCTGTGTGAGTGTAGTGTGGCTGATGTGTGGATGACAAATCACGAAAAAGGGTCGGCGGGTGAGAAAGGGAGGCGTGCGCGAGTCTTTACGGGAGGGATGTAAATCCCGGGGAGAGAAATGAACTATGTTAATGACAGCAAGTGGTGGGTGGGTGGGTGTGCGCGCGTTAGGTGAGACTCACCCCCCCCCCCCCCCCCCCACACACACACATACTGCGCCATAACTCTTTGATTTTTTATTTTTGGGGGGAGATGGTACGCGGCCGTTATTGGGAGTGATGGGGGGGGGGGGGGTGTTGGGGATGTGCGCAGATTTGCAATGCAAAGGTGGCACGATGACGGCGCAAAGCGGCGCGCCGTGCATGGTGCAGCGGGACTCTTCTGCCATCTAGCTTCGGAAGAGACGCCGACCTGCTCGCACAGAGGAGCCGGAGAAGTGAGAGTGCGTGCACGGTGCACGTCCAGTGCAAGGTGCTGAGAGAAAGTCCACATAATGACGTCACATAGAATGCTGTGCGGTGTAACATTCATGATCTTTGCATTAATTTGCATGGCTGACAATGACAATATTTTATAGCAGCTCTGCAACATTTTATGCTGCAGCAACAGCAAGCAAACCCGAACACCAACTTGCTGTTTATGTCACAACAGGATTGTAGCATGTTCATATACAGCTTTGCGTCATACAGGTTTATTCTACATCCGAAGCCAGTTTATTGTCGACTGAGCTGCAGTGATGCGAAACAGGGAGCAACAGAACAATAAACTTGATCTTCTTAACACAAAGCAACAGAAAACATTGAAGGGTAACTCTAAAGCACGGGCATTAAACTGATTCCAGAAAGGGCCAAGAGGGTGCGGGTCTTCTTTGTAACCAACTCCAGCAGGTCATTTCAGTGATGAACTCGTCACATCTGCTCAAAGTGATGTTAATCAGTGAAATCACCTGCTGGAGTTGGTGGTTACAAAGAAAGCCTGCACCCTCTCTGCCCTTTTTGGAATGGGTTTGACACCTGTGGTCTGAAGAGTCCACAGGCATGCAGAACCGCTTGGTGGGGGCTGGTCCTCCTTAACCCTCAAGGGACCTAGTGGGGTCATTTACAACCGCAGGCATATATGTTGTGCACCATTTTTCCAATTCAAATTGGAAAAAAGGTTTCCTACCATGAATATGTCGATCTATTTGTCCTGCATGTGCTTGCAGAATTTTACAAGGATCAGCCGATCCGTGTGGCAACTATAATCCAAACTTGTGCGGGGGTCACTTATGACCCCAGGGAGATCTATGAGATTTTCAGTATTAGAGCTTCAGATGGCATTGTAATTTGCCAGCTCATTACATTTTACTGTTTTGCAGGGAAGCATTGCCAAAAGACCTAGAATAGTAAGATTACAGCGGCACAAACACTTAAATTGATTCTTGATGCCCAGAGTGAGAATGAAAATAGCTCCAGTAATGGAGATAAGTCAGCATCAGATAGTGAAAATCATATCTCTGAGATGTCAGACCACCCTGATATAGAATCATTATGAAATATTGTGATGCTATAACTATCCTACCACGTTGTAATACATATTGTACTCAGCAAAACTTTGCTTTTAATAATGTATTGTTTTCATTCATGCAAAGACATAAAATGCAAGGAAATAAAATGCAAAGGAATAAAAGTAACATGCATTTTACATGATGTAACAGACAAGGTAATCGCTGTGTGTTTTTGCCTACTTTTTGGTACATTAGCTGATGGTCAGTTATATTAGGAAGTGTGCTAAATACGAAGAACCCTAAAACATTTATTTTTATAGACATATTCCAATGTAAAGTCAACAGGTCATATTAAGCCTGATTCACAGGACAGGATTTTAAAATTATCTGTAGGTTTCCAAAACCTGAGAGACCACACACGTGAAGATAAAACATCATAGCTCTAACAGGTTTGGTCGTACAGTGTGTGGTGTTCAGCCACACGGTAAGAACACCACCACACACGAACAGATTTAACACACGAACATTTACAGTTCAGACAGGAAATCTCGCAAAATCTCTCGAGATTAAACGTGACTTCAGAGTAAACAAACGGAGGTACTTTGTGGACTATTTAAAACAGAGGGAAAAAACGATACAAAAAGAAAAAGAAAAGGTGTGACTTTCTGGTAAGTCAGAACAGCTGTTTTGATTTTATTTTCCGCTACGTACGTCCAGTCCCTCGCTTTCTGATTGGCTGCACATCACATTCAGCAGGCTGCGAGCTCGTTTGTGGTCGGGGGACACAACACACGCTGCGATATCGCGCCACAAAAATCCAACATGTTGAATATCCCCGAGTTGCGATCGGAGTACTCCTGACGCCCTTCCGAGCAGATCAGCGTGCTCTGAACACACCACACACGGCAGGAATATCTGCTAAGATTATCTTTAGCGTCATCACGATTGTCGGGGCGTCCTTAAGATTGTCGGAAGGGGAAGATCGGGTCCAATATCGGCCTAATTATCCTGCCGTGTGAACCCGGCCTTAGTCACTAAAATAGCTTGGTCGCTTGAGGGTTAAGAAAAGACAAACTATGATTTCATTTTCCAAATAATCTGTCATTGTGTACACGTATTTATTTCGTGGGGGTGCTGTCCATGGTGCTGAAAGTCTGAAGTCAGTGCTGTGCAGCCGCTGCTCGAGCATTACACTGAAACAGAAGGAGAGCAATTTGCTTTAAAAAACAAATATAGGTAGTAACAGAACAAAGAAACTGATTTTCCTAACAAACATCTACAGAAAACATTGATGGGTAACTATAAACAAGCCACAGGCACTACAGAAACATGTGGTGGGGGCAGGCAAACTATGATTTTAATTTTCAGCATAACTCAGTTACCATCCTGTAAACTTAATAATTATTTCACAACAAAATAAGGTAGTCACAGAAATTTTATTAATTCAGTCTTTCATTTTTCTATACCCACTTACTGCGATTAAAGGTCACAGGGAGCTGGAGCCTATCCCAGCAGCCAGTGGATGAGAGGCGGGGCACACCCTGGACAAGACACCAGCCCTTCACAGGGCTTCATAGAAAATTGCATTTTTTTAAATTAGTTTTGTAAAGTTTTTTTTTTGTCTTGCAACTAAACATCCTTGCCAGTAGGGGGTGGTGCAACTCCCTCAGCACCCCATTTCCAGCATCCCCGTGCACGTCAGTCACTCTGTGACACACTCTCATATTTATGACCTGCTATTCCCAAAGCTCCAAATTAGTCTACTTTTTTTATGGTTTTGTGTCCATAAAATGATGATTTTTGATTGCGGCGTGAAATGCTGAAATTCTATTCCTGATCAGTTGAACTTTTTAGTTGAAATCTGTCATCATTCTGTGCTTTTATTTTGACAGCAGTGGGAGTGCACAGTGAGCCAATCAGAGAATATTTCACAAGCTCTCTGTGTTTGAGGTGAAGCCAAAAAGATGCTTCTCAGTAATTTACAGGAGTGCTGTCCATGGTGCTGGAATTCTATTCCTGATCGATTTGAACTTTTTTGTTGAAATCCATCATTATTCTGTCCTTTTATTTTGGCCTGACAGCAGTGGGAGTGCACAGTGAGCCAATCAGAAAATATTTCACAAGCTCTCTGTGTTTGAGCCAAAGCCAAAAAGATGCTTCGCAGTAATTTACAGTAGGAGTGCTGTCCATGGTGCTGAAATTCTGAATGCAGCTGCTGTTCTGCTGCTCAAACACTCAAACCAAGGAGTAACATTTGCTTGTAAAAATTCTATGTAAATTTAACTGGGTGAATTCTGGTGTTTTGTCAGCCAAGTGGTACATGTTGTTTGTAAATTCTACTTCAAATCTGTGTCACATCTACTAAACTGAGTCCCTCGTCTTCTTGCAACATGTTCATAAACCACTGCACAGTGGTGCTTTGCATCCATCCTCCCCAGGAGGCTTACGCTCACATCCTCCCTTGTTGTTGTCCATTCAGCTGATCCTGGTTTTTGTTTGGGGTCGCCACAGCGGATAAAGCCAAATCCGCATTGATAATTGGCACAAGTTTTACGCCGGATGCCCTTCCTGACGCAACTCCAGTTTCACCTGGAGAAACACTCACAGCCACTGGTGTTCCAAAGAGGTCTCCCATCCAAGTACTAACCAGAGCCTCCTCTGCTTAGCTTCTGAGATCTGACGAGATCAGGCTGACACAGAGCGGAGCAGATGCACTCACATCCTCCCTTGTTTAAGGAAATTTGGACACACAAGTGCAAATTGAACCATCAACCTTTCAATCAAGAGGTAACTTGCTTGACTACCTAAACCACAGTCATATAAAAACAACCAGGACCTGAAAAGATAAGTGTAAAACTGGAGTGCGACTGCCAAACACATTTCTTGGAGTGAATGTAACTCTGGTGGAAGAACAAGGTCTCTGTGAACTGAGGAGTTGGTGTTTAAAATCCTGTTGGTGTAAATGATTGTTCATCTATTAAAAAGAAGGTATGTGAGGAGAAGCCACTATGCATAATCTTTCTTTTGTTAGATTTTGAAGCAGATTTTTTTCATGACAAGTGAGTAATATTTACTTACAAAAGCAAGAGAATATAATCCAGTTAAATCTATTAAGAATTTTTGTGTGGAAAGTGCTACTGCGCTTTTTATGTCTGCCAAGGACGTAATAAAATCATCAGCGTTTATCTATTTGTCTGTCGGGATTACATCAAAACTACTGCACAGATTTTTACGAAGTTTTACCACAGATATCATCTGTGGCCTATCTATTAGGCCATGGAAGACTATTAAATTCTGGAGGTGATTCAGATTCTGGATCAAGTTTTCACTTTATATAGGCTTTGAAGGATTACATAAAAAAAAAAAACCTACTTCACGGATTCTTGCCAAATTTGCACCACAGATAGATATTAGGCCATAGAAGACTCCACTAAATTTTGTAGGTGATCTGGATCTGGATTCTGGATCAAGAGTTCACTTTATATAGGCTTTGAAGGATTATGTCAAAACTACTTCACGGATTCTCACCGAATTTGCACCATAGATGAATATTAGGACATGGAAGACTCCACTGAATTTTGGAGCTGGCACAGATCTGGATTGGCAGGTGTCAAAAATCTGGATTGCTTTTTTTTTTTCTTTTTTTTTTTGAGTAAATTTAACAACAGTTTTTCAGTGTAGTGACTGCTGAGAAAGGATCTTTTCTATTTTCATTGTTTGCTTCAATTATGATTAGCATCATTATATGGTCCCTGAGAAAGACCACAATACTTCCAAATGAAGAAACCAGCAAATGTGGAAAACATCTGCTTCAATTCTACAACAGGTCGTTGTGCATACATATGAAAAAAAAATGCTTGCAAATGGAGAACATGCATATCAACACATGACAACAATTTAATTTGCTACCACACCCGCTGCAAATTGACACAGCGCACTCGTAAACACAGACACCTTGCAAAATACCACAACACAACAGAAATGCTAACAACACAATTTTATTGCATTGTGAATGAAATGATTTGTGAAAATATAGCTAGCTTGAGAGTAAATTTATCAATAAATAAAAAAAAAAAAAAAACTTGAATAGAGTCCTGAGGTGCACAGAGGTGCTTTTCTGTTATTAAATGTCCCTGGACAGAAACCTCTTTTTGTGTTGTTAGTACTTCTGTTGTGTTGTGGCTATTTGCATTGTAGTTGTGTTTTTGCAGCAGACATGTTATCAGATTAAATTGTTGCATGTTATTATGTAACACAACCTTTCGAAGAATAGTCCATGAGTGACCCCTGGGGGTCCATTAGTGTAGTAGTAAAATATCACATTTTAAAATAATATACGCATTATACCTTAAATGTTAGTGACACCACATCATGAAACAGATATAATGTAATATAATGTTGTAATATACTGTTGGAATGGTAAGCAGCTCTATAGCTTTTGGATATTTGGGGAGTTAGGTAGTCCATGAGGTGTCTTTTTTTCCCTCCTTTCCTTTCATTAAGTGGTCCTTGAGCTGAAAAAGCTTGAGAAACTCTGATGTTTCAATGTGTATGTTATTCATTTGTTTGTGTTCTGTGTTTACATGCATTTTTTTCCCAATTTGTAGGACATTTTGTTGAATTGATGTGTGTATTTTTGTATTTGTTTTCTGCATTTAGAATAGAATAGAATAGAATGCTTTTTATTGTCATTATACACAAGGTACAATGAAATTAAAATTTTGTTGTACCTTGTGTATATTTGTTGGTGTTGTATTAATTTTCAAGTGTTGTGGCCTCTCTCAGCTATCATATTATTACTAATATTACTAGTGTTGTAGAACTCAAGTCTCATCTTGATCTCAAGATGATATTTTGAATTATTTGGTCTGGACTCCGAATTGAAAGCAAAACGCGGCTTCTCCTGCCCATTCTCTGTGTGAAGCTGAGCCAGGAAGGGCATCCAGTCTAAAATGTGGTCCAAATCAACATGCAGATTCACCATTCGCCCTATTGTGGTTTCAAATCCCGTAAAATCTTTAAAACTTCGGAGAGGTCGCCACGCTGCGAGACGTCATTAACATTGAGAAATGCATTGAGTGGGTCTGATCAGGTTGCACTTTAACTGCTGCACACGGGCAACAGCATTAACATTGCAACATAAACTCTTTGTATATTGTGCCTAAAACTCTCGTGAGTATATACTCTGGGTTTATAGACGTTGTTATTGTGTTTGCTTTATGTAAACAGGTCAGAAGCTCAGGTCATTTCTCCGTTATTTTCAATGGGAGTTGCTGTGAGCTGTGATCGCTTCCTGTTCATGTCGTTCTGGGGGAAAGTGAAGTTTGCGCTTTAACGTTCTGATTATTGTCCTTTACAACACTGTTTGTCCTCTTTGTTCATAAGATGTCTGAAATTTGGTTTGCATTTATTAAATTCCACGCAGATTAAACATAGCAGACACAGATTATTTAGAATATTTGTTTTAGCAAGTTTTCAAGGTCCCATGCATGCAGCCTCTTATTAACGTGATGAAAAGCATAAAAATGTACATTTTGGTAGTATAATGTTCATTTGCAACTGTCGTCATGTGGATTCTCTATGTTGTTTAGACCGCAGCAACTCTTTGGTGCGCAAAGGATTATGGGATATCTCAAAAGGGCGAATGGATCTGCTGGGGCAACACTGAGTATAACAAGGCTGAAGCTGAAGGGACACTCTCTCTCTTTCTCTACACACACACACACACACACACACACACACACACACACACACACACACACACACACACACACACACAGCATTGAACTATTACAAATGTTGGCTACTATCAGGTCACTCAGAGTACGAAAATAAGAGGATTTCTCCAGTCTCCTGGGATAGATGTTGCTCTCTCCTGGTGGCTGGCAGTCAGAATTCCACTCTGCCATAAAAGAGCTGGTCTTTAGATGTGTCCAATATTCAGTAAACCCTCTACAGACGATTTCATTTGAAGTTTAGAGAAGGTGGAATCTACCTGGCTAAGGTGACTGGTTGGAACATAAAGTTGCTCCTCCCTGATCTCAGATGGAAATATAAGATCCAGGTATGTTTATTTTGAATTCTACATTCCAAGGTTAATTCGGTAGAGCGGGCAAACCTGCTGCCTCTCCAGCCGTTCTCCCTTGAGAGAATAAATGGGGCAAAGCAGCTGCTCTAATCCTGACTAATTATAAAGCAGCAGAGGGCAATGGAATTGTTGTCCTTTGGCCAAATATTCAGAAACTATAATTCAACTCTAGAAGACCAAAGTGTGATAAATAGAACAATAATATGTGCGCTGCTATAAAATTTATTTAGAGCGTTTGTCTCGTAAAATATCTGTTGGAATTTGCAGCATGTATTTCATGAACTACATTTGGTCTTTGCCAACTGAATGAATGTATTGCAGCACCTTGAGAGAGGTTTTACTTCTTTTTTAATGTTGCTGTGAACATCTTGATATTAATCTATCCCATTCTACCCGTATGAGATGAATCACTTCCACATATGATAGATTTGCATCGTCAGTCTGGTTCGTGGAAGAGTTGTTTATCTCAATGGTTCATGCAGTAGATGGAAAACTACTGCATATCTGCTGGTGTGAAGTGGAAGGTCCCTTATTCCCGCCTGATATCCTAATTCTTTAGCTGTCTATAGGCCCAGTGGAGGCACCCTGCAGACCGTCTTTCCTGCTGTAATCGACAGGTAGGCCCAGGAGAGCGGGCTTCAGTCGTATTGATGCTCCTCACTTGCCACTTGATGAGCAATCGGCCCACCTCTTGTCTCATTGCGGCATTCGTGTGTGCATCTCAATGTGCGTCTGCGGCTATGAATTTGCAGTTCACATGCTAATATGAATAACTACACTCTCTTATGTGCATGTGCAAGCACTGCTCAGCATTTGATATCGGTGCCAACATTTTTACGCTCAAGTTCACTCTGGAAGGAAACTGGCATGTTGAATATGTCGTTTGGCACTGCAAAAAGAAGGCCAAAAACAGTCACTTAACCAGCCAGAAAATTAGTCAGCCAACCCAACAGCTACTCAAACTGCTTCAGTGGCTGCACTGAATCTGTTTCCCCCCAAGGACCTGGGGCCACATGGATAAAACTCACGACTTAAACTATGTGCACGCACAAAGGCACAAGTGTGCATGTGCAGTTGTTTTACCATTTTATGCAGGTCGTCCACTTACAAATCTGAATGAAATTTTCTGCACATGCAAAAGCTGCTGAATGGTAGCACACAACAGACTCAGTCAACAAAAAGAGAAAATAAATATAATAACAATACAAGTAAGGCTTGTGTAGACCCTGGGGCCCATTGCTGCCAGTTCTCCTTTCCAGATTCCATAGCATAAAGCCAATGAGAGTCTACAATTGTCCCTGGATGGGACACTAGTCCAACACAGGTTACTTCCACATCCAAGGCCAGTACCTATACAGAAAAAGTGGTTCTTTGACTCATAATCATAGAGAAACCACTTTTAGTGCTATTTAGCACCATTTTTGTTTCGTGGATAGTATTTAGAACTGGGTGGACCAGGACAATGCAGATGAAGTATCTTATCCAAAAACACAGATAGGTAGTGTGACAGGGACTCAAACCCAGATCTTCATATTGGTAGCTCAAGTCCCTTTCCCATTGAGCTACCTGCTTAATACAGTGTCATGAAAATTCAGTGAGGTATATCTTATATAATATATTCCAATTCTAAGGTGGAACTATGCTAGTATACTAAGGTACTGTATATCTAAATATCTAAAAAGGAAGAGTAAAATAGAAGAGTAGAAAAGAGTAGAGTAGAGCCACTTAGGTGCCTGGTCTTGAGAACCAGGGATGGTAGGTTGAAAAGCTTTTTTATCCCATGGGAACTCTCCCTATCCATGTCTGGAAGCATTCACTAGTGCTGTGCATCGCTACATCCACCACATCATGAAACAGCTTTGGGCCATGGATGGTAACTACACAAGGTGAAACGTGGGAGGTCCCTTGGCTGTCTCCTGCCACTGTGGTGCTTAAAATTGATGCACCCGCATGCTGGACCATGCACAAAACAACACGCCACATGTTCAAAATGTTATAGCTAATACTCCTCCACCCGAGTCTTGCTAAACCACCACAACTTTGACACAAAGTCATTCCAGCAGTACCTGAGGTTTCTCTAAACAGATCTAGTACCAAAGACATCCAGTGGTCATCTTAGGTCACTGGTTAGCATCCAAGTCTCACTACTTATGTTAAGACATGAATCATCAGGACCCTAAAGACTTGGACCTTCATTCTCTTGCAAAGGTATCAACATCACTAAACACCTCTGTCCTGCAACCTCATGCATCTCTGGACCTCAAAGACCAAGGACCCAAAGACAAGACTGTCACTGCTGGAAATTAATCAGTGTTTCTACAATTACAACATTTTCACTGTATACAGATACACTTGTCATGGCCAAGTCCAGGAAGTCTTTGAAAGCCTGGATCTTGGGTTTGATCCAGAACAATTGCAAACTCAAGCATGTCGATTCCTCGCTCAGCTTCTTAAATGTTGCGATCAGAGTATCCATTGATTCCTTAAAGATCAAACCAAATAATACCAGGGCTGATAAAATTTAGTGCGCTCAAAAATTTACAATACAGTTTGCAAATAGTAAAGTGTATAAATTAATATACAAGATGTGTATGGCAGCTGTTGCCTCACAGCAAGAAGGTCAGGGGTTCGATTCCCACCATTGGCCTTTCTGTGTGGCGTTTGCATGTTCTCCTCATGTTTGAGTGGGTTTCGTCCGGGTGCTCCGGTTTCCTTCCACATTTAAAGACATGCAGGTCAGGTGAATTGGAAACTTAAGAATTGCCCAGGTCTCCCTTGCAGAAGAGATCTCGATCTCAATGGGACTAATCTGGTTAAATTAAAGTATGTGTTAATGGATATTTTCATAAGAAATGCAAGCTCTGGCACTGGCTGTTTGTTTTACTTTATACCTTACCGGATCAAGTTTGACTTGGCATGAAAAATGTGCATGCATGAGCTAAAGTGTACACAGCCTCACCACACATTTTTCTTTTGTAAATGCAAGCTCACGTTTGCAGAAAAGGAATTCACTTCATTTTTTGGTGTACCCATTGGCTATGCATGTGACCCCTTGGCTGGGAGACTAAGCAGCTCATTGTGATTAGCTGAGCCCATGTATGAGGATTGACATCTGGAAGATTCCTGTGTCATAGGGGCCAAAAGGTCTCCCACCTACCGAGTGGGGACCTTATGTAGACAGGTTTACTCAATGTGTTTGTGAAATGAATGTACAAGCGTGTGTGAGTCAAACTGTGAGCCCTACAGGGATCTACACTACAATGTCTGTATCCTCAGATGCTGTCTCCTTTGGCATGCATCTGTGATATAATCTTCCCACCTGGGTAATATTTCTGTGTGTGTTTATGTGCTGAGGCAAAGTGAAGGTGGATAGAGTGAGAACTAGGATTACATTAACTGGTGGGAGTTCCCAGGGGGAATATGTGTGGATCTGGCCTCTCTAACACTGCAGCGAACCCACTGCTTGGTTCTGCTGCTCCAGTTCTCCAGGTCTATGGTGCCCACGGGACACTGGGACGTGTGGTTAGGTAGAAGATGTAAAAGAGAGCCCTCTGTGTATCTTTATGGAAGGTTATAGAAAGCAGAAAGACTATGTTGACCTTTGTCTTGCAGTCTGGTCAATTACAGTAGTGTTCAGAATAATAGTAGTGCTATGTGACTAAAAACATTAATCCAGGTTTTGAGTATATTTCTTATTGTTACATGGGAAACAAGGTACCAGTAGATTCAGTAGATTCTCACAAATCCAACAAGACCAAGCATTCATGATATGCACACTCTTAAGGCTATGAAACTGGGCTATTAGTAAAAGAAAGTAGAAAAGGGGGTGTTCACAATAATAGTAGTGTGGCATTCAGTCAGTGATTTTGTCAGTTTTGTGGAACAAACAGGTGTGAATCAGGTGTCCCCTATGTAAGGATGAAGCCAGCACCTGTTGAACATGCAGGTGCTGGCAGGTCTCTGAACATGCAGGTCTCTTTGAAAGCCTGAGGAAAATGGGCCGTTCAAGACATTGTTCAGAAGAACAGTATAGTGTGATTAAAAGGTTGATTGGAGAGGGGAAAACTTATATGCAGGTGCAAAAAACTATAGGCTGTTCATCTACAATGATCTCCAATGCTTTAAAATGGACAATAAAACCAGCGACGCGTGGAAGAAAATGGAAAACAACCATCAAAATGGATAGAAGAATAACCAGAATGGCAAAGGCTCACCCATTGATCAGCTCCAGGATGATCAAAGACAGTATGGAGTTACCTGTAAGTGCTGTGACAGTTAGAAGAAGCCTGTGTGAAGCTAATTTATTTGCAAGAATCCCCCACAAAGCCCCTCTGTTAAATAACAGACATGTGCAGAAGAGGTTACAATTTGCCAAAGAACACATCAACTGGCCTAAAGAGAAATGGAGGAGTATTTTGTGGACTGATGAGAGTAAAATTGTTCTTTTTGGGTCCAAGGGCCGCAGACAGTTTGTGAGACGACCCCCCAAACTCTGATTCAAGCCACAGTCACAGTGAAGACAGTGAAGCATGGTGGTGCAAGCATCATGATGTGGGCATTGTTCTCCTACTATGGTGTTGGGCCTATATATCGCATACCAGGTAATCATGGATCAGTTGGATATGTCAAATACTTGAAGAGGTCATGTTGCCTTATGCTGAAGAGGACATGCCCTTGAAATGGGTGTTTCAACAAGACAATGACCCCAAGCACACTAGTAAACCAGCAAAATCTTGGTTCCAAACCAACAAAATTAATGCCTCACAGATGTGAAAAATCATGAAAAACTGTGGTTATACAACTAAATACTAGTTTAGTGATTCACAGGATTGCTAAAAAGCAGTTTGAACATAATAGTTTGAGTTTGTAGCATCAACAGCAGATGCTACTATTATTGTGAACACCCCCTTTTCTACTTTTTTTTTTTTTCTAATAGCCCAATTCATAGCCTTAAGAGTGTGCATATCATGAATGCTTGGTCTTGTTGGATTTGTGAGAATCTACTGAATCTACTGGTACCTTGCTTCCCATGTAACAATAAGAAATATACTCAAAACCTGGATTAATCTTTTTAGTCACATATCACTGCTATTATTCCTGAAACAGTACTGTATGTTTTAGACTCAAGTAGATGTGTTAAAGTTAAGGTTTTTTTTAAACATAATACAATCACAATTGTAGAACATAGTGCAGTTCGCTGCAAATAAATAAAAATTTAAAAATGCACAGTCTATGTTGGTGAAAAGATTCCCCAGGTCAAATTTTGACTGGTTGTCTTCTTGACTGGTTGACTTCATTATAAGTAAAGTAAGACCATAATAAGGTTGTTTTTGTTTTTTGTTTTTTAATTTTATTAAATGTGCTTTTTTGTGTGCTACAGTTTGTATGTGTAAAGAACGTCGATATGATATTTTAAACATAACTTGTTAACTGCTGCCAATCAAACGGTGAATACGTAAGCTACTCTGTGGGGTTCATATGTTTGTAAATCTGATTGTCATGAAGTCAGTGCCTCACCAGCCATCAGCCTCACCGCACATCACTGTTCACCCTTAATTTGGAGATCAGGTGTTTAAAATGAACTTTAAAAAAGAGAGCTCCGTGTCAATACTCAATCCTAAATACTTGTAGCTGCTGACTATCTCAGGAACATTACCTCAGGCAGTTTTGATCGATGATACTGGGAGGTGATGGTCTAGTGGTTAAGCATTGGGCTTGAGACCAGAGGATCCTCGGTTCAAATCCCAGCCTGACTGGAAAATCACTAAGGGCCCGTGGGCAAGGTCCTTAATCCCCTAGTTGCTCCCGGTGTGTAGCGAGTACCTTGTACATCGGGGTGAATGTGAGACATTAGTGTCTAAAGTACTTTGAGCGTCTGATGCAGATGGAAAATCACTATATAAATGCAGTCCATTTCATGATATGTTCAAATGTTTGTAAGTTTAATTATTTAATTATTTAATTAATTAAATGGAAAAAAAAAAATGCTTCACTTTGACTATACCATGATCAAAGTTCTACCTAATCTAATTTAAAATGTAGCAGGGGTTATTTCATCATGATCAAAGTTCTGGGCTCTGAGAAAAAAAAAAAACAGAAGGATACACCCTATAAAATGCAATAACTGAATGAATAGATGAGCCCATCCCTTCAAGTTCAACAACATGATAACTCAAAAACAATAAATCCTATTATTTTATAATTTACCAAAATGAAAGAGCATACAATGAAGATAAACATAGTAGATGCTGCACCACATAAATCCAAAATGCAAGTTTGTGTTGCTTTTGTCATATACCATAGACCTGCCTCCTGCTGATCTCTGCGATCTGCTGGACATGTCTTGGTTTATTCCAGGGAATAATCTTATCACTTGCATGATGGAAATTAGGAGCAAGTGTGGTTGAAGATAAATGTTCCTTGAAATGAACATGATTTTTCAGTCTCACATCCAAAATCTAGGTCTGATGGCCATGAAGGCCACCGCTGCTTGTGGTAATTTTCCAAACTTGTATTTTGGTTGAGGCTGAACGTTGCCACAGCATCATTCCGTAGACTCCCAGCAATAGTGAGACCATCACCTCCCCTGGGGTTAAGGTGTTTATTTATTTGTCTTGTCTGTCTGTCTGTTAGCAGGATTACATGCTAACAGACAGGTAAATGTTTGTGGAGGTGATGGTCTAGTGGTTAAGGTGTTGGGCTTGAGTCCAGAAGATCATGGGTTCAAATCCCCGCCTGACTGGAAAATCAGTAAGGGCCCTTGGGCAAGGCCTTTAATCCCCTATTGCTCCTGGTGTGTAGTGAGCGCCTTGTATGGCAGCACCCTGACATTGGGGTGAATGTGAGGCATAATTGTAAAGCGCTTTGAGTGTCTGATGCAGATGGAAAAGCGCTATATAAATGCAGTCCATTTACCCTACAGTGTTGTAGCAACATTGCTGTGAGTCAGAATTACATTTTTGTGACATCACCTTCTAACAACATCATTATTAAAAAGTGATGTAACAAAGTCATGACAAGATACGTAGAATTATTTTCTGGGTAGTGAGCAAATGTTTTTGACCGTTACCATGGTAACACCAGGGTTATTTTCTTTTGCTTTGTTTTTTTTGTTTGTTTTGTTTTTGATCTTTTTAACCAAGTGTTCCATTAGATTATACAGAAATCGGGACCTATCAAATAATTTGAAGCCAAAATTGACTGTCACAGTAGTTCCTCTTCCTACAGATTGATTTGGTTACTGTGATTTATTCTGGTTTATGCAGCAAAACAAAAGTGAATTCATATGTGCTGGATGCTGATATGACAGCGTCATCCATCCATCCATCCATCCATCCATCCATTTTCTTCCGCTTTATCCGGAGACAGGTCGCGGGGGCAGCAGCTCAAGCAAAGCCGCCCAGACCTCCCGATCCACACACACTTCCCCCAGTTCCTCCGGGGGAATCCCAAGGCATTCCCAAGCCAGCCGAGAGCCAGCCGAGAGATGTAGTCCCTCAGCGTTGTCCTGGGTCTTCCCCGGGGCCTCCTCCCAATGGGACGTGCCCAGAACAGCTCTCCAGCGAGGCGTCCAAGGGCCATCCGGAAAAGATGCCCAAGCCACCTCAACTGACTCCTTTCGACGTGGAGGAGCAGCGGCTCGACTCCGAGCGCCTCCCGACTGACCGAGCTCCTCACCCTATCTCTAAGGGAGCGCCCAGCCACCCTGCGGAGGAAACTCATCTCGGCCGCTTGTACTCGCGATCTCATTCTTTTGGTCATGAGCAAAATCTCATGACCATAGGTGAGGATCGGAACATAGATCGATCAGTAAATCAAGAGCTTTGCCCCCCTACTCAGCTCTCTCTACACCACGACGGTCCAATACAGCGACCGCATCACTGCAGATGCTGCACCGATCAGTCTATCGATCTCACGCTCCATCCATCCCTCACTCGTGAACAAGACCCCGAGATACTTAAACTCCTCCACTTGAGGCAAGGACACTCCACTGACCTGAAGAGGGCAAAGCACCTTTTTCCGGTCGAGAACCATGGCCTCGGATTTGGAGGTGCTGATTTTCATCCCGGATGTGTCACACTTGGCTGCAAACCGCCCCAGTGCATGCTGAAGGTCCTGATTTGACAAAACTAACAGAACCACATCGTCCGCAAACAGCAGAGACAAGATTCTGTGGTTCCCAAACCAGACCCCCTCTACACCTTGGCTGCGCCTAGAAATTCTGTCCATAAAAATAATGAACAGAACCGGTGACAAAGGGCAGCCCTGGTGGAGGCCAATGTGCACTGGAAACAGGTGGTTTGACTTACTACCGGCAATGCGAACCAAGCTCCTGCTGCAGTCGTACAGGGACCGGATAGCCCTTAGCAAAGGACCCCAGACCCTGTACTCCCAGAGCACCCACCCACAGGGTGCCCCGAGGGACACGGTCGAACGCCTTCTCCAGATCCACAAAACACATGTGGACTGGTTGGGTGAACTCCCATGAACCCTCGAGCACCCGATGGAGCGTGTAGAGCTGGTCCAGTGTGCCGCGACCAGGACGAAAACCACACTGCGCCTCCTGAATCCGAGGTTCGACCATCGGTCGAATTCTCCTCTCCAGTACTCTGGAATAGACCTTACTGGGGAGGCTGAGGAGTGTGATCCCCCTATAGTTGGAACACACCCTCCGGTCCCCCTTCTTAAACAGAGGGACCACCACCCCGGTCTGCCAATCCAGAGGCACTGTCCCCAATCGCCACGCGATATTGCAGAGGCATGTCAGCCAAGACAGCCCCACAACATCCAGAGACTTAAGGTACTCAGGACGGATTTCATCCGCCCCAGGAGTCTTGTATTGCCATTTATCTTGGCAATACAAGATAAATGGCATAGGTAACATAATTATTATGCAATTCAAACAATATGCTTTATGTATTTTAAATAAATACTGTCATTATTATTGACTTAGAGTAATTATATTTTATTAATACTAAATACATAAAGCTGAGGATTATACATTTCAAATGAACAGGATTTATTGCAGTAATGAATATGCATCATGTAAGGTTTATTTAGTAGGTTTGTATTAAAATTATCTAAAAAAAAAAGTAAATGGGAATTTGTCATGTATTAAAATTACATAAATCTTAAAAGTTAGGGTTAAATATTTCTGTGAGTGTAAGAAATGTGTCACATGGCTCAAATGTCGCCGATAATGTTCTTTCCCAATATTCCTCATCTTGGTCCCCATAAGTAACATCTTGTTTAACACAAAGTTATTCCAAAGGTACCCAAGGATCCGTCAAAGAGACCTAGCACCAAAGACATCTAGTTGTTGCTTCAGACCACTGGATAGCATCCACGTCTCACAACCATACAGTAAGACTGCAAACTTCAAGACAACATGCTGCAGCCACGTCCTTCTTCATTTTCTTTAGGCATAACTGTCCCATCACCAGCTAATTTTAGCCGTATTTATTGTAGATTCTACCTTGCCAATTTATGTGTCAAATATGAAAAAACCGGCCAGCGAGACATGACTGACTAAATTATACACTTTGTGACATATACTGTACATAAAGGAACACTATTTTGGCATTAAAATAAATCTTAAGAGTTCAGTTTGTATTGAAGGAATGATTATTTTATGTCTTTCCCAAATATTCCTGGCTTATTGTTGGTGTCTGGAAATTTAGCTGAGAATGTTGAATGTTCTGGTCAATTCATTCTGCCATGCTGGTGTGGTTAAATGTATCATTTCCAGTCTTGTTGAAAAACAATGATTGAAATTCAAGTGAAAAACAGAGTTGATGATTCTTCGTCCTTCAAAACACATTATAATGCGTAATGTGTGAAAGTTTCTGTTTACATCCATTCATCCAACTGTTCTGCTCGAGTGCACGCTCATGGTTCATCCTGGAGCAGGTTATATGGTGGCATACTGACAAAAATATGCATTGACGGTTTCACTGAAGTGCCTGGCAAAATCATCATCAGTGTAATGCTCTTAGTTAGCTCAGGGCAACACTGTGAGCTATGAGTCACAGCAAATGCTTCAGTCTGAGTAAACAGGGATTTAAAGAAGTGACATCAGAAACATTTTCATCCATTTTTAGGCTGGAATGCACAATATCAGGTTCCTCTGGAGTAGGTGACTTATTACCGACGTGAAACGTGCCAACACTCCACTTCCTCATAAAATCTGACCACTGTTGACAACTACGTTCTCGTCCACAATCTGCTATATCCATCTGTGCATTAGACTCTGTGTAAGTCTCAATCAGATTCCTGCCGACTGATCTCTGTTGCCTGCTGTAATAACACGCTTAATTTAAAAAAAGGCTATTAATTTTTTTTATTTTTTACGTCAAAACACAGCAATGAGACAGAAAAGAGCCAGAGGGAACAAAAATCAGTCAAAAGAAAAACAAGTGCACATTTGCAACATAATTCTGGCCAAGCATTGATACACCCACCAGCTGAAAAGCATTAGAGCTTTGTGACATCACATTGTTAAAAAAAAACACCTTCATTTTTAAATGATTTTTAAAATTTTAAGTTGCTCAAACTTAAAAAAAATTGACTTCATTGCAACTTTTACAATATTCAGACTTTTCATGTAATAGTTACAAAAGACTGATACATTGATTTGTGCTGAATTATATAAACACATACACACACACACACACATATATATATATATATATATAATCTAAAAAAAATCTAAAAATATAATATATATAAATATAATATAAATATATATATATATAAATATATATATATATATATATATATAAATATAATATAAATATATATATATATAAATAATATATATATATATATACACACACACATACATTTATACATACACACACACCCCGCCTCACACTCTATGACTGCTGGGATAGACTCCAGCCCCCCATGACCCTTGACTGAACGAAGCAGTTGAAGATGAGTGTGAGTGTGTGTATATATACACACACTCCACAGCAAAAAATAAATAAATAAAGAATAAATAAATAAATGCAAGAATTATACAAGAAGTTTCCCCAGTGAATTCTGGTCATCAAGGATTTGTTCTGGCTCTGAGACTATTCGATGTTTGCATGAACTGGCTGTTGGGTACAGTTGTGCAAACCAGCAACCTTTGTTGTTGAAGAAAGGTTTGCTGAACACAGTGTTGTATAAAGTACTGGAAAATCACACTTAAGTAAAGTATAGATACCGATTAAAAAAATGACTTTGGTAGACGTTGAAGTCACCAACTGAAATGCTACTCAAGTAAAAGTCTTAAAGTATCTAGTATTTATTGTACTTAAGTACGAGTAATGTACAACTAAAAGTACTCAAATATTGAAAGTAAAAGTACAAGTAAATGTTAATAATCAAAACGGGCTGATTTGTTTTATATTACAAAGTTTATCTAGGCTTGTAAATGACTGGTAGTATTAGTCAAAGTACTGAAAATTGTGCACATCACACAAAACACTTCAGAAACAAGGTTTCAAAACCTAAACGAGGAGTAGGCTACTCACTAAGTGTTCACAGGAAACAGTTATTTATTTCTACATGTATTTATTTATTTTCATTGTTAGATGGTTTTATCTTTTCTGTTGTGTTTTGTTTCATTAGGTTCTTTTTGTCTCTTTCTCTAAAATTGTATTGTAACATTATTAGTCTATTATTATTGTCTATTATGTAGACTATTATTGTTGTTGCTATTATTATTAATATATGAATAAAAATAAATTAAAAAAAATTACAATCTGACTCTTTTACTACAACGAACGCTGAGCCATTAATTATACAGAAAACAAATCAACACAAATGTGCTGATGCAAACAGCTTAATAGTAATTGAAAACACCATAGACATGCTAACGCATTAGCATTGGTCCCATTTTTAAGTTATAAAATACATCTATCAACTGTTTCAGAAGACTATAACAGGTCGTTTTAACATATAAATATTAAATATTACTCAGACATGTGCTCTTCAGGGTTTCAGCGGGGAAAATTAGGATAAAGTAAAATAAAACAATGAATCCACAAATCATAGATCGAAGAACTGCTTCGATCTGCGAATCACTGCTTCGATTGGTTCAAGGTTCAAAGCAAAGCCCCGCTGCAGAAAAGTTGATTACAGACCCGCTGCAGGTCTGTAATCAATGTAGAGAAATTATCTTTTTCCTGACAAACAAGTGCGCAAGTGCGCAACTGCAAAAAAGCCTACTGGACATGCCTTATGACAAATCGGCCTTATGACAAATCAGTGGTGTCTCTGGGTGAAAACATGACTTTTTTTGTGTGTGTGGGTTTTTTTTTTTTGTTTTTTTTTGTAACGAGTAACGGCATGGCGCATAGAAAATGTATCGGAGTAGAAGTATGCATTTAAGGTCGGAAATGTAGTGAAGTAAAAGTGAAAGTAAGCTGAATTTAAAAAAAGCTCAAATAAAGTACAAAGTCTCCCAAAACGTACTTAAGTACAGTAGTGAAGTATTCATCTGTGAAGTCATGTTCACATCATCTGTGAACATGACTTCACAGATGATGCTATGATCAAAGGGCACCCTGATTACAGGATTTGAGATGAGCGTGTAATTGGAGTGTCTGAGTTTGTGATGGTCTTGGAACAAGACTAAGATCTAGGCTTTCACTGGCTTCCTGGACTCAACCATCAGAAATGGTCAATGGTAAATGGACTGCATTTATATAGCGCTTTTCCATCTGCATCAGACGCTCAAAGCACTTTACAACAATGTCTCACATTCACCCCGATGTCAGGGTGCTGCCACACAAAGCGTTCACTACATACCAGGAACAACTAGGGGATTAAGGACCTTGCCCAAGGGCCCTTAGTGATTTTCAGGTCAAGCTGGGATTTGAACCAAGGATTCTCTGGTCTCAAGCCCAACAGCTTAACCACTAGACCATCACCTCCCCTAGACGTCTTTCCCTCTGTGTTGAACTTAGACATTCACTTATCTCTGCAGTGACATTCACGCCTCTGGGTCCTCGGCCTTTGAGATCAGGAAATACCTGAGAAGAATGGAACAGCTTATGGAGTCATGAGGTCAGTAAACAGAGGATTTTGGCAATACTGATATCTATGAAGGAGAATGAATGCCCAAGTCTTTGGGGTCCTGGTGCTTCCTGTATGGCTGTGAGATGTGGATGCTCACCAGTAATCTATAAGGCAACAACTAGATCTTTTGTTCCTTAGAGTCTTCAGAGGATCCTTGGGTACATCTGGAATTAATTTGTGTCAAACAAGCAGCCATTTGGAAATATTCAGATGAGGAGTGCCACTTGCATTGCGAAGGAACAACTGCTACAATATTTTGACCATGTGGTACATTTTTCTGGACATGATCCAGCACAAATAAGTAGCTTAGTGTTAAGGACCTCAGTTTCTAGAGGAGGCCAAGTGGATTCCTTTGATTTACCTGGCTATACAGATACAGCGCCCTAAAAAGTATTGGAACACTTGGTATTTCACCATTTTAATTTGTTTACACCATTTCAAATACAAACAAAAAATACAAAAAATAAAAAATTCTAAATTTATCTTCCTTAAGCTCAAACTGAAAGCAAATCTCTACAACTTGATATAAATTAATTAAAAATACAGTAGTGTTCAGAATAATAGTAGTGCTGTGTGACTAAAAAGATTCATCCAGGTTTTGAGTATATTTCTTATTGTTACATGGGAAACAAGGTACCAGTAGATTCAGTAGATTCTCACAAATCCAACAAGACCAAGCATTCATGATATGCACACTCTTAAGACTATGAAATTGGGCTATTAGTAAAAAAAAGGAGAAAAGGGGGTGTTCACAATAATAGTAGTGTGGCATTCAGTCAGTGAGTTGGTCAATTTTGTGGAACAAACAGGTGTGAATCAGGTGTCCCCTATTAAGGATGAAGCCAGCACCTGTTGAACATGCTTTTCTCTTTGAAAGCCTGAGGAAAATGGGACGTTCAAGACATTGTTCAGAAGAACAGCGTAGTTTGATTAAAAAGTTGATTGGAGAGGGGAAAACTTATACGCAGGTGCAAAAAAATGATAGGCTGTTCATCTACAATGATCTCCAATGCTTTAAAATGGACAAAAAACAGAGACATGTGGAAGAAAACAGAAAACAACCATCAAAATGGATAGAAGAATAACCAGAATGGCAAAGGCTCACCCATTGATCAGCTCCAGGATGATCAAAGACAGTCTAGAGTTACCTGTAAGTGCTGTGACAGTTAGAAGACGCCTGTGTGAAGCTAATTTATTTGCAAGAATGCCCCGCAAAGTCCCTCTGTTAAATAAAAGACATGTGCAGAAGAGGTTACAATTTGCCAAAGAACACATCAACTGGAATATTTTGTGGACTGATGAGAGTTAAAATTGTTCTTTTTGGGTCCAAGGGCCGCAGACAGTTTGTCAGACGACCCCCAAACTCTGAATTCAAGCCACAGTTCACAGTGAAGACAGTGAAGCATGGTGGTGAAAGCATCATGATATGGGCATGTTTCTCCTACTATGGTGTTGGGCCTATATATCACATACCAGGTATCATGGATCAGTTTGGATATGTCAGAATACTTGAAGAGGTCATGTTGCCTTATGCTGAAGAGGACATGCCCTTGAAATGGGTGTTTCAACAAGACAATGACCCCAAGCACACTAGTAAACCAGCAAAATCTTGGTTCCAAACCAACAAAATTAATGCCTCGCAGATGTGAAGAAATCATGAAAAACTGTGGTTATACAACTAAATACTAGTTCAGTGATTCACAGGATTGCTAAAAAAGCAGTTTGAACATAATAGTTTTGAGTTTGTAGCGTCAACAGCAGATGCTACTATTATTGAGAACACCCCCTTTTCTACTTTTTTTTAATAATAGCCCAATTTCATAGCTTTAAGAGTGTGCATATCATGAATGCTTGGTCTTGTTGGATTTGTGAGAATCTACTGAATCTTCTGGTACCTTGTTTCCCACGTAACAATAAGAAATATACTCAAAACCTGGATTAATCTTTTTAGTCACATAGCACTACTATTATTCTGAACACTACTGTATAAAAGCCAAGATGATGTGTTGCATAAGTAATGGAATGCTTTGGTATAATATCTGTAAATAATCAGTTTTATTGCCAGTTTTCTTCAGACAAGTCAGGGGATGGATACATGAACATTTCCAAGTCACTGAACATGTCTTGGATTCCATTTACATCAGTTATGATGAAATACAAACAGTATGGCACTCTATGGCAAATCTGCATGGAGTAGACAGTTCTCAAAAACTGACTGACTATGCAAGAAGGAGAAGAGTGAGGAAAGCCACCAAGACACCCAGACAACCCAGAAGAAGTTATAGTGAAATTGTGTGGAGTGCATATTTTGCATTTTGTATCACCAGTTAGACAGCTTCATGATGAAGTGGTACAGAGGAGGACTTTCTTTCACCAAAACATCAAATCTAGGCCTGCATCTCAGATGTACCTATGGGTAAACTGTAGCTGAACTTTCATGTCTTCTTTTTAGAAAATCCTTTCAGCTTGAGTTTAAAGAAGATACATTTAGAATTGCTTTTACTTTTTGTTTTGTTTTATATTGAAATGGCATAAACAAATTAAAATGTGTGAAGTACCAAGTGTTCCCATACTTTTGGAGGGCACTGTAGTTCCTTTCAAGAGGTGGAAATTGGACAAGTTGTCTGCTTGGGTGGTTGCCATCCAGGACCCAAGGCAGTTCAGTGGTATTGTAGATGTGGCACGACACAGCACCTGGCCATGCTCCCAGACTTGATTTAACTTCTGTCAAACAAATGCGTAATCACATCATGTCCACTCGTCCTCTGCTGGTTGGCGGAGGCAGCTAGACCTGGTGTTTGCAGACCTTTGCATATTTTACATTTCTACTGAGAACTAATTAGCTCAGTCAGGTTTGTTCAGCCAATCAAACATGGGTAGAGCAGAAAGTGTTGGCAAATCTTATAGGAAACCTTCCACATGGTTTGGTAAGAAACATGGTTTCAAGGTCACGGTGCAGTTCAAATCATGATACATTCCTCTCTGGTTTCCTCGCAGGCATCAAAGACAAATAACAAGCATAAAATCAAAGAAATAGAATAAACCCATTTGAAATGTTCTGCAATTGACTTGATCTTCTACAGTATTCATATCCTGAACGCTCTGCCTTGAGCTTTCAGATTTTATGGAACCACATTAAAAAGCATCTGAACATGACAGTATAATTCATAGCCAATGTTGAAGACCTCATTGGGGGTTTTTTGTGTAGCTTTTTTTTTTTAATATATGATATGGTCCACTGTAAAATATTGCAGTTTATTATTTCATGGTTTCTTGTTCCTGATCAATAACAAATGTAATCAACTCAAAACCAATGGGAAACATGCACATATTAAAAAAATAAAGTCCGTTCTAACCCACATCTCTCCTGCTTGCAGTCGCTGATGTGGACGCTACCTCTTCCACCCCACCTCTGCCCCTACTTTCTTTCTACAATAGGCTCTACTTATCCCTACACCATTGTGACTTGGTCCTCCACCAAAGACTGTTCTAACATTCTGTACATTATCACTATGAAGTAAAATTTTAAAATGACCGCTCACATTATTTCACTAACAGGTATGCAAATGACGGTATCGTGTTGTTGTGGTTGTTGGCCTGCGAAGTCACAGTTTATGTACTGTAGGGAAAATTATCCTACATTTTGATCCTACATACTGATAAACAAGAAATTTTATAAACAAACTGCTTGGCTGAGAAAATTTATACTTTTGATTGAGAGATGGTGCCAGATGTCAAAGTGAGAAATAATAACGTGATTTTATAAGCAAAAGAGAGCATGAGTGTGAAGACAAAACAAAGATCTTAGTGCTGGAAAATAAAAGAGTTAAAGTATAATAAGGACAAAAAGCACAGAAGCATTGCAGCTGGGAAAAAAATAATGAAGTGCACCAAACAAAAGTATTTATGAGTGAGCTGAGCGACAAAATCCTTCAATACTTTAAGAGGATCCTTTCATATATATGAAGTGTTTCATTGTTTTTTATATAAGACAAACAAGCTCGTAGAGGTTTTCCCACAAACACAGGTGACTACGTGTGATTTAAGGTCACATCATTTCAGTCAGAGATGATGGAAAGCATTTCAACTCCGGAAACAAACAGTAATTGGTGAAACTACAGACAGAAAGCGATTCCATGCCGATGTCTAACTTCAAAAGATGGTCTCCTCATATACCAAAATGTACAGTCTGGCAACACACAGACTTAATCACATGAATAAAAGATCAAAGGCAAAAATTGCTGATTGGGCGAGAGGATGAGAGAATAAGCAAACGCAAGCTGTTTGATTCACTCTGCAGCGAGGAAAAAAGTGATTCGAATACCTTTTTCCCCTCCCCCCTGAGGGTGTCGATGATGTATTTGATTCTAAGTGTGGAGGAGTGACTTAGAAATGTGGCGGTGGTATTAAAAAATGCGCTGGGTTTACTGAGCAAGAGCTTTTCCTGACAGGCCACAATAATCTGGTATTCACGACAACCGAGGCTAATCGCACTGTGAAATAGCAGACTTGCCTCAGCTGACTAAAGTGTTGCTGGGCTTAAACTGTGCCGCTACGCCGACGCTACACACCAACACTTTGAGGAAAGACAGACAGGCAACAGATGCATCAGCTGTAATGACTTTTTTTTTTGAGGGTTTGTTACAAATTCTTGTCCCTATACTGTAGGAAAAACAATGGACATTTGAAGTCCTTGAAGGTGTGTTACTTGAGAAAAAAGCAACATTCAACTCTTTGCTGTGTTACTGTTAACATGACTGGAACACATCTGAGTTGCACACGCTTGATGTTGCATTCTGAGAGCCAACCTCTACTGGTGGTTGGCTCTCACTGCGGTATTGTATCACTTCCTGTTCCAGAGCACAGCAGTGTTTTTCTGTATCTGTTAGCTGTTTAATCTGCGCAGTTAGATTGATCTAGTTACCTAGATAACGATTTGTTTCACAGTGTAATATTCACATGCCTTAACTAAAGCACTCCCTCTGCTGAATCACCTCTAAATTATTTACACATTATTCACTTTGTGTGTTTTTAGGAATCCGCTAGCTTAGCGCAGCTACTAGCTCTTAGCCGGTATAGCATGGCGGCTTCTCCTGTCTCTCCCGCACTTTTCTGCTCTGGGTGTGAAATGTTTAGTTATTCCTCGGCCTCCTTTAGCAGTAATGGTACTTGTAATAAGTGTAGCTTATTCGTAGCTTTGGAGGCCAGGCTGGGCGAATTGGAGACTCGGCTCCGCACCGTGGAAAATTCTACAGCTAGCCAGGCCCCTGTAGTCGGTGCGGACCAAGGTAGCTTAGCCGCCGTTAGTTTCCCTCTGGCAGATCCCGAACAGCCGGGAAAGCAGGCCGACTGGGTGACTGTGAGGAGGAAGCGTAGTTCTAAACAGAAGCCCCGTGTACACCGCCAACCCATTCACATTTCTAACCGTTTTTCCCCACTCGACGACACACCCGCCGAGGATCAAACTCTGGTTACTGGCGACTCTGTTTTGAGAAATGTGAAGTTAGCGACACCAGCAACCATAGTCAATTGTCTTCCGGGGGCCAGAGCAGGCGACATTGAAGGAAATTTGAAACTGCTGGCTAAGGCTAAGCGTAAATTTGGTAAGATTGTAATTCACGTCGGCAGTAATGACACCCGGTTTACTCCAATCAGAGGTCACTAAAATTAACATTGAATCGGTGTGTAACTTTGCAAAAACAATGTCAGACTCTGTAGTTTTCTCTGGGCCCCTCCCCAATCGGACCGGGAGTGACATGTTTAGCAGCATGTTCTCCTTGAATTGCTGGCTGTCTGAGTGGTGTCCAAAAAATGAGGTGGGCTTCATAGATAATTGGCAAAGCTTCTGGGGAAAACCTGGTCTTGTTAGGAGAGACGGCATCCATCCCACTTTGGATGGAGCAGCTCTCATTTCTAGAAATCTGGCCAATTTTCTTAAATCCTCCAAACCGTGACTATCCAGGGTTGGGACCAGGAAGCAGAGTTGTAGTCTTACACACCTCTCTGCAGCTTCTCTCCCCCTGCCATCCCCTCATTACCCCATCCCCGTAGAGACGGTGCCTGCTCCCAGACCACCAATAACCAGCAAAAATCTATTTAAGCATAAAAATTCAAAAAGAAAAAATAATATAGCACCTTCAACTGCACCACAGACTAAAACAGTTAAATGTGGTCTATTAATTAGGTCTCTCTCTTCTAAGTCCCTGTTAGTAAATGATATAATAATTGATCAACATATTGATTTATTCTGCCTTACAAAACCTGGTTACAGCAGGATGAATATGTTAGTTTAAATGAGTCAACACCCCCAAGTCACACTAACTGCCAGAATGCTCGTAGCACGGGCCGAGGCGGAGGATTAGCAGCAATCTTCCATTCCAGCTTACTAATTAATCAAAAACCCAGACAGAGCTTTAATTCATTTGAAAGCTTGACTCTTAGTCTTGTCCATCCAAATTGGAAGTCCCAAAAACCAGTTTTATTTGTTATTATCTATCGTCCACCTGGTCGTTACTGTGAGTTTCTCTGTGAATTTTCAGACCTTTTGTCTGACTTAGTGTTTAGCTCAGATAAGATAATTATAGTGGGCGATTTTAACATCCACACAGATGCTGAGAATGACAGCCTCAACACTGCATTTAATCTATTATTAGACTCAATTGGCTTTGCTCAAAATGTAAAGACTTAACAGTATTCCCTGAAAACTCCCTTCTGTCTGATCATTTCTTAATAACATTTACATTTACTCTGATGGACTACCCAGCAGTGGGGAATAAGTTTCATTACACTAGAAGTCTTTCAGAAAGTGCTGTAACTAGGTTTAAGGATATGATTCCTTCTTTATGTTCTCTAATGCCATATACCAACACAGTGCAGAGTAGCTACCTAAACTCTGTAAGTGAGATAGAGTATCTCGTCAATAGTTTTACATCCTCATTGAAGACAACTTTGGATGCTGTAGCTCCTCTGAAAAAGAGAGCTTTAAATCAGAAGTGCCTGACTCACAAACTCGCAGCTTAAAGCAGATAACCAGTAAGTTGGAGAGGAAATGGCGTCTCACTAATTTAGAAGATCTTCACTTAGCCTGGAAAAAGAGTCTGTTGCTCTATAAAAAAGCCCTCCGTAAAGCTAGGACATCTCACTACTCATCACTAATTGAAGAAAATAAGAACAACCCCAGGTTTCTTTTCAGCACTGTAGCCAGGCTGACAAAGAGTCAGAGCTCTATTGAGCCGAGTATTCCTTTAACTTTAACTAGTAATGACTTCATGACTTTCTTTGCTAATAAAATTTTAACTATTAGAGAAACAATTACTCATAACCATCCCAAAGACGTATCGTTATCTTTGGCTGCTTTCAGTGATGCCGGTATTTGGTTAGACTCATTCTCTCAGATTGTTCTGTCTGAGTTATTTTCATTAGTTACTTCATCCAAACCATCGACATGTCTATTAGACCCCATTCCTACCAGGCTGCTCAAGGAAGCCCTACCATTATTTAATGCTTCAATCTTAAATATGATCAATCTATCTTTATTAGTTGGCTATGTACCGCAGGCTTTTAAGGTGGCAGTAATTAAACCATTACTTAAAAAGCCATCACTTGACCCAGCTATCTTAGCTAATTATAGGCCAATCTCCAACCTTCCTTTTCTCTCAAAAATTCTTGAAAGGGTAGTTGTAAAACAGCTAACTGATCATCTGCAGAGGAATGGTCTATTTGAAGAGTTTCAGTCAGGTTTTAGAATTCATCATAGTACAGAAACAGCATTAGTGAAGGTTACAAATGATCTTCTTATGGCCTCAGACAGTGGACTCATCTCTGTGCTTGTTCTGTTAGACCTCAGTGCTGCTTTTGATACTGTTGACCATAAAATTTTATTACAGAGATTAGAGCATGCCATAGGTATTAAAGGCACTGCGCTGCGTTGGTTTGAATCATATTTATCTAATAGATTACAATTTGTTCATGTAAATGGGGAATCTTCTTCACAAACTAAGGTTAATTATGGAGTTCCACAAGGTTCTGTGCTAGGACCAATTTTATTCACTTTATACATGCTTCCCTTAGGCAGTATTATTAGAAGGCATTGCTTAAATTTTCATTGTTACGCAGATGATACCCAGCTTTATCTATCCATGAAGCCAGAGGACACACACCAATTAGCTAAACTGCAGGATTGTCTTACAGACATAAAGACATGGATGACCTCTAATTTCCTGCTTTTAAACTCAGATAAAACTGAAGTTATTGTACTTGGCCCCACAAATCTTAGAAACATGGTGTCTAACCAGATCCTTACGCTGGATGGCATTACCCTGACCTCTAGTAATACTGTGAGAAATCTTGGAGTCATTTTTGATCAGGATATGTCATTCAAAGCGCATATTAAACAAATATGTAGGACTGCTTTTTTGCATTTACGCAATATCTCTAAAATTAGAAAGGTCTTGTCTCAGAGTGATGCTGAAAAACTAATTCATGCATTTATTTCCTCTAGGCTGGACTATTGTGATTCATTATTATCAGGTTGTCCTAAAAGTTCCCTGAAAAGCCTTCAGTTAATTCAAAATGCTGCAGCTGGAGTACTAACGGGGACTAGAAGGAGAGAGCATATCTCACCCATACTGGCCTCTCTTCATTGGCTTCCTGTTAATTCTAGAATAGAATTTAAAATTCTTCTTCTTACTTATAAGGTTTTGAATAATCAGGTCCCATCTTATCTTAGGGACCTCATAGTACTATATCACCCCAATAGAGCGCTTCACTCTCAGACTGCAGGCTTACTTGTAGTTCCTAGGGTTTGTAAGAGTAGAATGGGAGGCAGAGCCTTCAGCTTTCAGGCTCCTCTCCTGTGGAACCACCTCCCAATTCAGATCAGGGAGACAGACACCCTCTCTACTTTTAAGATTAGGCTTAAAACTTTCCTTTTTGCTAAAGCTTATAGTTAGGGCTGGATCAGGTGACCCTGAACCATCCCTTAGTTATGCTGCTATAGACTTAGACTGCTGGGGGGTTCCCATGATGCACTGAGTGTTTCTTTTTTTGCTCTGTATGCACCACTCTGTATTTAATCATTAGTGATTGATCTCTGCTCCCCTCCACAGCATGTCTTTTTCCTGGTTCTCTCCCTCAGCCCCAACCAGTCCCAGCAGAAGACTGCCCCTCCCTGAGCCTGGTTCTGCTGGAGGTTTCTTCTTGTTAAAAGGGAGTTTTTCCTTCCCACTGTCGCCAAGTGCTTGCTCACAGGGGGTCGTTTTGACCGTTGGGGTTTTTACGTAATTATTGTATGGCCTTGCCTTACAATATAAAGCGCCTTGGGGCAACTGTTTATTGTGATTTGGCGCTATATAAATAAAATTGATTGATTGATTGATTCTTGTAGTAAAACAATTTTTAATTTATTTTCGTTTATAGGGCACCAAATCACAAAAGAGTTGCCTCAAGGTACTTCATACAAGTAAGGTCTAACCATACTAACCCCCAGAGCAATAGTGGTAAGGAAAAACTAAATATTTACGAAACTGGATCTTAGGAATGCGTACCACCTGGTTTGGATCCGGAAGGGAGACGAATAGAAGACGGCATTCAACACCCCGTTAGGTCATTTTGAGTACCTGGTCATGCCGTTCGGCCTCACTAATGCGCCCGCGACGTTCCAAGCATTGGTTAATGACGTCTTGCGGGACTTCCTGCACCGGTTCGTCTTTGTATACCTGGATGACATCCTCATCTTCTCCCCGGATCCTGAGACCCATATGCAGCATGTACGTCAGGTCCTACAGCGGTTGTTGGAGAACCGGCTGTTTGTGAAGGGCGAGAAGTGCAAGTTCCACCGCACCTCTTTGTCCTTCCTGGGGTTCATAATCTCCTCCAACTCCGTTGCCCCAGATCCGGCCGAGGTAGCGGCGGTGAGAGATTGGCCCCAACCAACAAGCCGTAGGAAACTACAACAGTTCCTCGGTTTCACTAATTTTTATCGGAGGTTCATCAAGGGCTACAGTCAGGTAGTCAGCCCCCTGATGGCCCTTACCTCCACTAAAGTCCCCTTCACCTGGTCGGATTGGTGCGACGCCGCGTTTAGGGAGTTGAAACGCCAGTTCTCGACTGCACCAGTTCTGGTGCAGCCCGATCCCAATCACCAGTTTATCATTGAAGTGGATGCCTCTGACCCAGGGATAGGAGCTGTGCTGTCCCAGAGCAGGGAGTCCGATAAGGTCCTCCACCCTTGTGCCTATTTTTCCCGCAGGTTGACCCCGGCAGAGCGGAACTATGACGTCGGCAATTGAGAACTCCTTGCGGTGAAAGAGGCTCTTGAGGAGTGGAGACACCTGTTGGAGGGAGCTGCGGTAACTTTCATGGTTTTCATGGACCATCGGAACCTGGAATACATCTGGACCGCCAAGCGTCTGAACCCCAGGCAAGCCCGCTGGTCACTGTTCTTCGGGCGTTTTGACTTCCAGATCACCTACCGCCCCGGTACCAAAAACCAATGATCCGACACCCTGTCCCGGGTCCATGAAGAGGAGGTCAAAACCAAGCTGTCAGATCCACCGGATCCCATCATCCCCGAGTCCACTATTGTGGCCACCCTCACCTGGGATGTGGAGAAGACCGTCCGGGAGGCCCTGGCACAGAACCCGGAGCCGGGGACCGGCCCCAAGAACAGACTTTACGTCCCACCAGAAGCCAGAGCTGCAGTCCTGGACTTCTGTCACAGTTCCAAGCTCTCCTGTCATCCAGGGGTGCGAAGAACCGTGGCAGTGGTCCGGCAGCGCTTCTGGTGGGCGTCCATGGAAGCCGACGTCCATGAGTATGTCCAGGCCTGCACCACCTGTGCCAGGGGAAAAGCCGATCACCAACGGCACAGGGACTCCTTCAACCGCTACCTGTGCCTCACTGCCCCTGGTCCCACATCGGCATGGACTTCGTCACGGGCCTCCCGCCGTCCCAGGGCATGACCCCCATCCTCACTATAGTGGATCGGTTCTCCAAGGCAGCCCACTTCGTGGCCCTCCCGAAGCTCCGGACGGCCCAGGAGACTGCAGACCTCCTGGTCCACCATGTCGTACGTCTGCATGGGATTCCATCCGACATCGTCTCCGACCATGGTCCCCAATTCTCCTCGCAAGTCTGGAGGAGTTTCTGTAGGGAACTGGGGGCCACCGTAAGCCTCTCGTCCGGGTACCATCCCCAGACGAACGGACAGGCAGAGTGAGCGAACCAGGACTTGGAGCAGGCCCTCCGCTGCGTGACCTCCGTGCACCCGATGGCCTGGAGTGACCATCTGGCCTGGATCGAGTACACTCACAATAGCCAAATTTCATCCGCCACCGGCCTCTCCCCATTTGAGGTGTGTTTGGGGTACCGGCCCCCATTGTTTCCCGTTGTGGAGGGAGAGGTCGGTGTGCCCTCGGTCCAGGCCCACCTACGGAGGTGCCGTCGGGTGTGGCGCGCTGCTTGCTCTGCCCTGCTCAAAGCCCGGATGAGGGCCAAGGCCCATGCAGACCGCCGGCGTTCCCCGGCCCCTGCATACCAGCCCGGGCAGGAGGTTTGGTTGTCAACAAAGGACATTCCCCTGCAGGTGGAATCCCAGAAATTAAAGGACAGATTCATCGGACCTTTCCCCATCCTTAAAGTCCTCAGTCCAGCCGCAGTGAAGCTGAGGCTACCAGCTTCACTGCGGATACACCCCATCTTCCATGTGTCCCGTGTCAAGCCCTGCCACTCCTCTTCTCTCTGCACCCCTGGACCGGCGCCGCCTCCTGCCCGGATTATCGATGGGGAGCCTGCCTGGACCCTGCGGAGGCTCCTGGACGTCCGTCAAAAGGGCTGGGGATTTCAGTATCTGGTGGACTGGGAGGGATATGGACCTGAAGAGCGCTCCTGGGTGAAGAGGAGCTTCATGCTGGACCCGGCCGATTTCCACCGTCGTCACCCCGACAAGCCTGGTCAGGCGCCAGGAGGCGCCCGTTGAGGGGGGGAGTCCTGTTGTGTGGTCGCCAGAAGAGGAGGTACTGCTGGCCCACCACCAGAGGGCGTCCTGCCTGAATGGCGGGCTTCAGGCACGAGAGGGCGCTGCCGTCTCATGGGAGCAGCTGGAGATGACAGCTGTTCCTCGTCACCACCTGACAGCTGTCCCTCATCATTATCAAGATCACCATAAATGCCGGGCAGCAACTCCACCTCGCTGCCGAGAAATCAGTCTACCTCACAGGTAAACCTCTCAGCAAGTTTGGTGCCGATTGCACAATTGTTTGAGTGTTCCTGGACCATGCCACAGCTGGAGGCTGGAATAGTGGAACCTTCAGGAGATGACAAATCTCTCTCCTTAAGGATAAGTAGAGTCAGGACCTGCACGTAGTTGTTTGGAGGTGGAGGTGTCTGCCCTCCATACGGAACTATTTTGCTGACTGTTTACTGGGTGTGTGCACACACACCTACTATTAACTGTCTCTGCTTCCTGCCAGCAGTACCAGATCTGACAGCTGGAGACAGTGGCCACCTGGGGACTCAGGACTTGGCGGCTCAGGTGTGTTCCAGATCCGTTGGCAGTGGAAATCGTGTGGGACCCGGCTCTTCTCTGGACAGACGTCTTCTATCCTCGAGCCTGCCCACACGTCACCGTTGTACATTGTGTAACTCCAAAAACTGTAATTGTTTGTATCTCGTTGTGCACTTCACAACAGTAAATTGTTACTTTTGGCTATTCCAATGTCCATTCATTTACGCCCCCTGTTGTGGGTCCGTGTCACGACACTTTCCCAACTCAGAATTTAGGTAAAGTTGAGGCCACGGCACGCTCCGTTTCCTAATAAAATGAATTAAAAGAGTAAAAAGCGTAGAACTATACTATGCCAGTATACTAGTCATACGAAAGTGAAAATAAGTGCGTCTTAAGTCTGGACTTGAAAGTCTCTACAGAATCTGACTGTTTTATTGATGCAGGGAGATCATTCCACAGTACAGGGGCACAATAAGAGAAAGCTCTATGCTCCACAGACTTCTTATTCACCCTAGGGGCACAAAGTAGTCCTGCACCCTGAGAACGCAAAGCCCAGGCTGGTACATAAGGTTTAATTAGGTCAGGTAGGTAGGGAGGTGCCAGTCCGTGAACAATATTATAGACTAGTAGCAGAACCAGTGAAGTGATGCCAAAATGGGTGTAATGTGGTCAAACATTCTGCTTTGTGTCAAAAGTCTGGCTGCAGCATTTTGAACCAATTGCAGACCCTTAATGCTGGACTGCGGTAAACCAGAAAATAAAACATTGCAGTAAACCAATCTATAAGAGATAAATGCATGAATCAGGGTCTCCGCATCAGCCATAGACAGGATGGGACAAATCTTCACGACATTTCGCAGGTGGAAGAAAGCAGTCCTTGTAATATTTCTAACTTGGAGGTCAAAGGACAATGTAGGATCAAAAATTACTCCAAGGTTCCTCACTTTGTCAGTGTGATGTATGACACAAGAGCCTAGGCTAGGCGTTAGCTGCTCAAATTGATGCCGATGTCTAACTAGACCAAAAACCATCATTTCAGTCTTATCAGAGTTTAAAAGTAGGAAGTTTCCAGTGATGCAAGGCAATCTTCTAAGGATTTTATGTGGATGAGATTATCGGCAGTATAACTGCAGTTATTGGCATGTATAACTGAGTATCATCAGCATAGCAGTGAAAGGTAATCCCAAAGCGCCGCCATATGTGCCCAAGGGGTGCTATATAAAGGGAGAAAAGCAAAAGAAAGACAGATGCAGATTGCTTTTATTTAAAAAAAAAAAGCTCACATTAGTTTTGACAGACAAATCAAGTATCCTGCTAAGCAGCTTACTCGGCCCTATAATACTGCTGTTGCTCCCAAGGCGCACTACACGTTCCATGCAAGTCAGCAAATATGCTTACATGAAAGTCGGACTTCAAGCAGTTACCATTCGAAATGTACAGTGGCCTCTTTCAGCCACCATACATTTCTACATGAAGACAACACCAGCCAATGCAGAAAAAGAAGCACCTGCTTCTAAGAACAGCTTACAGACTGAGAAAACGCATGCATTAATTTATTAATTTGAATTAACTTGCAAATAAAACTACTGCACATTCACACAATGTGTGCAGAAAGAGGTGTGCAAATTGCCACAACACAATGAAATTACTTGGAACACAAAAAAGGTTTCTGCCCAAGAACGTTTACTGATTTGTGCTCCTCAGCCAATTGTGATAATTAAAGGTACAAGGGGTGAATGAGATGTTTTGAACCTGACCCAGAAAAAGTAGGGCGTATTTCTCCATCTTTTGCATTCGGAGAAATCAGGAGAATGTGTGACATTTTGACTCACTGGGTGCCTGTTAAAAAATGTTGGTTTTTCTACGTGTTGGTAAGGTTAGACCTTACTTGTGTGAAGCACCTTGAGGCAGCTTTGTTGTGATTTGGTGCTATATAAATTAAATAAATTGAAATGCTCAAAATACAAAGTTGAAGAACCTCACCCTACTTTTTCTGCGTCAGGCACAAAACGATTCAATCGCTCCTTTTAGAAGTCGCTCAGCATAACTCCACCAAGGCCGCACCCCACTAAAACATAGACACTTCCACTTGCGTTTAGCATCAAGTCTGTTTTTTCATAATATGTTATCCATATTTTCATAAAGTTTAATCAAGATCCATAATAATTATAATTTCTGAGTTCATTGTTTCATATTCTCTACCTGTTTACTCCAGTCAAGATTAACCAGGCGGGTTGAAGCCTATCCCAGCAGTCATAGGGCGAGAGGATGGGCACAGGAGAGGACACCAGTCTGTTGCAGAGCCACATATACGTAGATGAATAAACTCATTCATGATCGCAAGCACAACTACGGTCAGTTTAGAGTCACCAGTTCACCTAACCTGCATGTCTTTGGAAGCTGGAGCACCTGGAGGAAACTCAGGCAAACACAGGGAGAACATACAAACTCTACACAGAAAGGCCCAAACAGGAAGCAATCCCAGGAACCTTCTTTCTGTGAGGCTTCAGAGCTAACCACTAATCCACTGTGCCACCCTTTTTGAATTAACTGTTGCCATATCGCAAATATTCTTCTGGATGCCCAATTCAGAAAATATTCCAGATTGACTCCAAAATAAATTTTTTAGGATAGTATTTATCTGTTCACAGAATGTCCCCGAATGCTTCAAACTTCTTCTGTGGCCAACACACACACACATATATATATATATATATATATATATATATATATATATATATATATATATATGTGTGTATATATATATATATATATATATATATATATATATATATATATATATATATATATATGGGTTCTGGTATCTCAGCCCTGTCTCACATTTTTTTTTTTTTTTTTGTCCTCCTGTCACGAAATTATTCAAATTTTCATGATGGGTTTTTTTTTAACCCACTATTACCAACCCTACTCCTACCCCCAACCCTAAACTTAACCATAACCTAACCCTATTCCTTCCCCTAACCCTAACCATGACCCCCCCACCCCCCGCTGCACTTTTGATCACGTGCTGCCATCATGGAATGAATTAGAATGAATTCGTGCTGCCATGATGAAAATTTTGCACTTTTCGTGACAATATGACTAAACAATAGATTAATGAATATTTCGTGCTACTGAATCATGACAATCCATGAGACTGGGTTGGGCATCTGTGGCCAGAGCGTCTTTTGGTGTTGGTGAGTGAGGTTTACTGACTAGCATATGCACAGTAACTCCTGCCGGCCTTTGTCACATTTGCAAGTGTTTTCTCAATTTTGAAGACTTTTTCGATGTAACTGCCTGTGATAAAATTGATGCTGGTGTTTTTGTATTTGTAAGCTTTTTTTTTTTTTTGCATTTCTTAAATTAAAGAACTGAAGTGTTGGGGTTTCTGTCAAGCCACATTTTAATACATTTACATATTCTTGAGTTTATGTCAGTGTTCACATTATTGCCGTTGTCTTCCTGTAAACCCTCTAATAAATTAATCCTCTCCCTCCCAACTCTTCTGTACTTTGCTGCATGGTGAAACAGTCTGATAAGACTGATGATTAAGTTGTGCACATATCATTCATCACAGAACCTACTGTGGACAAACTGTATCTGCATGAATTACCGACCAATTCCCATTTAAGTCAAAATGGGAGCCTTGCTACTGTCAAGACATGAAGTTTGTAAAATGTGTACAAAAAAAGATTATAACTTTGCCTGGGCTGAAGAGGATTAATAATCATTAATTCCACTCAGCAACACAAAAAGTGTGGTATTACAAGACAGTATTTGGAATTTAGGAGCTCCATCACTGATTTTTAGATTTACAGATTAATGCTGCATTATTTCCGACTGCAGATTCCTTCGTCATACGGATATTAGTGTTGTCTATATTGCATATTTATTTAGTCATCTTATTTACTCAGTTTAACCATTTGTCTATATGTTTGAATATTATGTGTGAAGGAGGTTTCCAGTCCACAAATATTCCTTGGCATTCAGAGGTTTACATTTAAAAAGGGCAAGTCAGACATTTGAGATATACTTCTTCCTGGATGGATAAGGGGAAAACAATAACAGCTAAATAAACTTGAATTCTCAGCTTCCCACAAGAATCAGCAGCCATGTTGTTGAGGAGGCTAAAAGGTTGGGACCTTCTGCACTCTCAATCCTCGTGTGAACATAAAACGATGCTGTGGGCTTGCAGCGAGTGCTGGGCAGTGGGAGCAATCAGAGTCAGAGGACAGGGGATATGATTCAGAGGTTAGGTGGTGTGCAATCCCTCTGGAGCCCATTTCAGCCTGCAGTAGCACATACATCACTGTTCTCTCTCTGAAAATCTGCAAAATTACTTTTAAAAATTACCTCACTGCACAGAGTCAGCCAACTGAAGATGCACGGCAACTGGAAATGTATTCATGTGCACAGAAAAGGTGCATGTTGGTTGCAAGTACGAATGATTCTATTGGCCTTCTTGTTTCAAAGTTCATGCATTTTTCCAAATTGTGGCAATCCTCCCCTTTGTGCACAGATTACCTTGTTAGCTGGATGAAATTCACATAATGGTGTGATCCTGGATATTTTGAATGATGGGCATAACAGATGTTGTTTCCGGAGCTTTGCCAGTGGTTGGCTGTGCTGTTCTTGCATGAGGCACTGACTGAGATTGGTGCATTAACGATAAGAAGAAAACTACAAGTGGAGAGAATATTGCATAGTTATCAAAATGAATGCATGTTGTCGCATCCACTACAAAACAGAACTGCCTTGGGTCCTGGATGGCATCCAATCAGGCAGACAACTCGTCCAACCCCACCACTTGAAAGGAACCATCTATCTATTACAATCAGGTGAAATGTGAGAGGCCCTTTGGACTACTTTTTTTTAGCTGCTGAGGTCTTCAACACTGAGGCACCTGTGTGTTGGATTCAGCTCAGAGAAACACGCCACATGGCCAAAGTGTCATAACTAATGTTTCCTCACAATGGGATACTCCATCTTAGTCTACTTAATTCATTCCAGTGGTTTCCAATAGTGATGCGCGGGTCAACCTGCAGCCAGTGGGCAGTCACAAGTTGACCTGTGGGTCAAGCGAGTGCAGGTAAGATTGGCCGGAAGATATTGTGGATGTGGGCATATGGCCAGGAAAAAAAGTGACAAAGCAGAGTTCTGGTTCTAATGAATCATTTATTGGTTCCAGCTTGCCCGATACCTTTTTTCTGCAGGTCAAGTTTGTCTCATTAATCAGTGCATATTTTTCCAGGTCAGTGGTACGAATCTCATGATGGGTCAAGTGAATGCAGGAATTTAAAAACACTAATCTGTGCATCACTAGTGCCTAAGAATCCCCCAAAGAGATGTAGTACCAAACATATCTAGTCAGTGCCTTCAGTCACGAGTTACTGCCCAAGTCTCACAGCCACACAGTAAGACAGGAAACACCAGGACCCTAAAGACTTGAACCTTTGTTTCCTTAGAAAGGCACCAGCATCACCAAACACCTCTGCCCCGCGACCTCATAACTCCATAAAGTCTTCCAAAAGCCTGGATCATAGTCTTGATCTGGGACCATCTCAAATCCAGACACTCCAGTTATTCAGTCAGTTTCTCAATTGTTGCACTCACGGTGTCAATTTGAATTTATTAAATTTATAAAAGCGCCAAATCACGACAACATTGCCCCAAGGCTCTTCACACAAAACAGTTCAACATGAATTAAGAACAAGTAAAAAATACAATTAAAAACAATAAAATTTAAAAGAATTAAAAGGCAGAATAACACACAATATTAACCAAAGCACTGATAAAAAAATATGTGGCTTCAGTCTTGACTTGAAGGTCTCCACAGTATCGGACTGTCTTACCGACACTGGGAGACCATTCCACAATACTGGGGCACAATAAGAAAAGGCCCTTTGACTGACAGAACTCTTCTTCACCCTCTGGACACAAAGCATCAGATGAGCGCAAAGCCCGGGACGGTACATAGGGCTTAATCAAATCAGCTAACTATGTTGGTGCCCATCCGTGAAGAACTTTATAGGCTAATAACAGAACCTTAAAATCTGATCTCACAGAGACAGGTAGCCAATGGAGGGATGCCAGAACAGGTGTAATATGGTCAAACTTTCCAATCCGTGTCAAAAGTCTGGTAGCAGCATTCTGAACTAATTGGAGACCCCTGATACTGGACTGCAGCAACCCTGAAAATAGGACATTACAATAATCCAATCTGGAGGAAACAAAGACTGAATCAGGGTGTCAGCATCAGCCATGGACAAAATGGGACGAATCCGCACTATATTTCACAAATGGAAGAAAGCACCTCTCATAACATCCCTAAAACAAGAGGATCAAAAACCACCCCAAGGTCCTCACCCTGTCCATCGATTCTGCATGTTGTTGCAAAATTTCAGGAAAAATTACTAGTAAAACTATGCTGCAGCAATGAAAGTTAGTCAGTCTGTAGTTATTTTGCATCAGGAGCATCAGTGAAAATTCTTGGAAGTGGGATGGTTTCTTGGTTCAGAGTTCTGAGACATCTCCTTTTGTTTGGTTTGTGACTGAAAAGCTGCAGACAGAATAGGGACAGCAATTAGGTCACAAAGTGTATTGCTGTATTGATCCAAGTTTAAACAAACTTGTTTCTTCTTTAGCCACATATCCAGCAAGGTGAGATCAGAGCGGCCGCGGCACCAAAATCCCCATGAAGATTACACTGATTTGGAATTGTTCACTGACAAGTCGGCGTGGTGGGCGCTTGCAGATTTATGGGTTTAAGTCTGGTTCAGACATGGTTGACGTGCACGCAGTGCCACCCAGCTGCTCCACGCAGGCAACAAGAAGAGCACTGAGGTATTTAAAGGTGATAAGGAGCGCCTCGTCACTCGGGTCCATTTGGATGCTTTCACACAGGTGTGAGCCGCTTAGTACACAACTAACACATTTACCCAGAAAATAACAGAATTCAGGGGAAAGTCAACAAATTAATCATGCCTGATTGATTCAGTGAGAGGTGACGTGCAAACAGAACGTTTCACGGATTAATTTGTTGGATTTCACAGTTTTAGCGCGTAATCCTATTTGTGATGCTTGATAACCAGAGTGAAAAAAAAGAAAATTCTTTAATTGGTTCCATTCAAAATATACTTTCTTTGGTGTTTCAACTGAGCTTAGCTTTTGTGTTGCGTGCATTATTTAAAGCGTGTAAGATCCTTTATTGCTTTAAACAGCTGAATAAGCACATTGGGCAACCTGAGAACATTTTTTATCTAAGATTTTCAGCAAAATATACAAAACTTATCTTTAATCGAAAAGTGAGGACATATTTACAACCTGTTGTCAATCAATTCAAGTTCATTTGAATTTCTGTTTATACATCATTTGATTGTAGTAGAAATCTAGTTTGTGGTGGTTGCACATTGGCTTGTGACGCCGGCAATCCGGGTTTCCTTCCAGATACCAGCTAAAACTCCCAACTGACACTTTCAAAGCTGAGTGTCGTACTGTCTCTGATCTGGAGTGCCAGAGAGGTGAAGAAATACGTGGGCTGTGACCCCTTCTGGAAATAAGCTTACCAAGCAAACCAGGCTGGGGCTTTCTTTGCCCACGTTAAATATAAAAATGCATTAAAATGAGTAGGGCTCAATAAGTCTACGACTTCATTCTATACTCCTTCAAACACAGAAAAGGGAATGTTACATATTCTGCAGAATGCCATTTGATTTCTTACCATTGTCATGAGTTTACTTGTGCAAGAGGTCAAATTCAGGAGAGAGACTATGCAGGTAAACAGTTGGGTATCTGAAGCATAAATGCTGCTCCAATCATGATCTCAAAAGCGTAAGGTGTTTCTTTCAAAAGCTAAAGAAAGAATGGTATTTTCCTCTAACAAATGATCCACAATATAAGGAAGACATAGAAGTATCACCTTAAACTTAATTCCTAACTGCCCTACTTAACTTAATTTCCCAATGTCTTCAAACATGCCCAAAAGAAGAGTCCTTTGAAATCAATCAAGTGTAAAACAGACTTCAAAGCCTCATCTTCAGTTACATGTTGACACTTTTAATTTGAAATGGTGGACATGGAAATCAGGTCATGTCTAGGAGCATGTGCTGATGCCACATGTCGCTGCATCCATCACACCACGGACCCGCCCCATGTCCTGGACAGCAACTACTCAGGCAGATGATTGGTCCATCCAAAACTCTCAAACGTAACTCAACTCACCTTTATTTATAAAGCACTTTCAAACAGACAAAACTGAAACAAAGTGCTGTACATAACGGTCATAAAAACAACAAAGCACCCCAACAATAAAAACAACCATAAATAAGCAAAACAACTAAAACAGACCAAGGCTCATATCGTGTTAAAAGCCAGTGAATAAAAGTGGGTTTTAAGATTGTTTTAAAAACAGACAGTGAGGAGGCCTGCCTAATGAGCAAGGGCAAATCATTACAAATTTTTGGAGTTGCAACAGAAAAAGCTCTATCCCCTCTGAGCATTCGCTTGGACCTTGGTACCTCAAGGAGCAGATGATCAGCTGACCGGAGGCACCGTGCAGGGGCGTGGGGGTGAAGCAGCTCAGAGAGGTCAGGCAGGGCGAGGCCATTTAAAGATTTAAAAACAAATAAAAGAATCTTAAAATGAACTCTAAAATGCACAGGCAACCAATGGAGGGAGGCCAGGATAGGTGTAATGCGCTCCCTCTCGTACTCCAGTTAGTAGATGAGCGGCAGCATTCTGAACCAACTGGAAACGTAACCATCAGTCTGCTGCAGATGGAGCATGGGTGTCCTTTTGGCCTTCTCCAACCGTCTGAGGCACCTGCATGCTGGATCATACAGAGAGAAGCGCACATGGCCAAAATATCATAGCTGATGTTCCACAGTTCCATAAGCGGTATACTCCTGAGCCTACCGAAGTAACTATTCATTTGACATGAAGTCTTTCCGTGGTACCCAAGAATCCTTGGCACAAACGTACTACCATGGACATCCAGTCACTGCCGTCAGTCACTAGTTAGTGTCCAAGTCTCACAGCCACAGAGTAAGACAGGACCACCAGGACCCTATAGACTTGGACCTTAATTCTCCTACAAAGAGATCAGCATTACCAAACTCATCTGTCCAGTGAACGCATGTTCCCTTGAGCTGGTCCTAGGCATCTCTTGATCACAAAAGTCAACAATGTCAATGTATGAATGTCACTGCTGAGATAATGGAGCTGAAGAAAAAGAAATAAAAAAAATCTAGAGTTGCACTCAAGAGTGTAGCCCTTCCACTCCATTAACCCAAGAGCACAGTTACACAATGATTCAAGCAGTAATCAAAAGAGCGGTTACTTAGGAAAAACTAAGACGAGGGAATTTGCTGCTGCTAGAATCAGCTACAATATTTTGGCCACATTGCACATTTCTCCGTTCATGATCATCACACCAGTGCTTCATTGTTGAGGACGCCAATGGCCCCAGAGGGTTAAGGGGTCACCCACATATCAACTAGCTGCAGCAGAAAGATTGTTACTTTCAAGAAGTAAGGATGGATCTTTTGTCTGCCTGGGTGGTTGGCATCCGGGAACTGGGATGGTTATGGTGTGGTGGATGCGACAGAACCAGGGCATTCAGCCAGACGACTATTTTGTGAAAAATTTATTTTAAAAAACATCAGCTTGCAGATTCTTTAGTTGTTTACACATCACCCTGTCAAAGACTTTAATGCCTGACAAAAACAGGTTTGAAATCAGCCTCTCCTGGAGAGATAAACTTTGTTATACACTGTTCAGTGGGCAAATCCTGTTGGTTGCGTGTTTTTAGTAGAAGCTCTGCACATTTACTGTTGAATATGCAGGAAAATGTCTGAGAAACGCGCCATAAATCATAAAACAGCATGAGGATTTGGATGATTATACCTTAGTATCTGCACACGTTGGAGATGCAGCGTGATGACAGAGGAGGAGAGCTCAGTCTGTAATAAAATGAGGAAGAGCTTTGAAGATCCTCAGCCGGCAGCCATTAGTCTTGGAAAAGCTTCATTGAACACAATTTCTGTGCCGAAGCAAAGCCCACAAGAACATTTTATCAAGTTAATTTGTGAACAGCTGCAGCTGAAGCGGCACATGAGACGGCTCTGTGCCGTTTGAGCCGCAGTTGTGATTGAGGCGAGATTTTAGGAAGGACTGAACGCGAGGCTGCCGCTTTAACGGCAGCAGGCACCTCTGCTGTCGGCAGAGATTTGTTGATACACATGGAGATGAACCAGGACGAAACGAGGGAACAGGATTTAAGGAGACGCGGAGACACTGGGCCGACGGAGCAAACGGCACGACGGCCAGCAGTGTGACCTCAACAGAGGCTGGACTTCTTAAATTATGCAGCTGGGGCTGGTGTTAGAGTGCTTTTTATGATCACAGCCATGTGCTGCGTGATTTATAGCTCTGAGATTTGCCAGCAGGAGGAAACAGTCGCTTGTTTTTACAAAAGTTGTCACTGTATTCCAGAATCAACAAATGGTGCAGGTTTGACTTTGACTGTTACTCAGTTGAACAAAGTCAGAATATTTGTGCGCAAAAAGACATATTTGTGAATTCCGGGAAGAACAGGAAAAGATTCAAATTTGGTTTTAAGTGCAAAACGTCAAAATAGATGCTCAGAGGGCCAAAGAATGTCAAGATTTGGTAGCATCTTTTGTCCATTCTGAGATGATCATAAAAGAAACACAAAAAAATCCTCGACTTGCACCGATTAGCGTATTCCTCAGCCATGATTGAAGAAACCTAACTGTTCAGTGTGTACAGAGGAAAGGAAAAATTTACAGCTTCCCATCCGTTCCTGATGTTTTTCCGACATTACATTAGGTATTAAAGGCACTGCACTGCAGTGGTTTGAATCATATTTATCTAATAGATTACAATTTGTTCATGTAAATGGGGAGTCTTCTTCACGGACTAAGGTTAATTATGGAATTCCACAAGGTTCTGTGCTAAGACCGATTTTATTCACTTTATACATGCTTCCCTTAGGCAGTATTATTAGAAAGCATTGCTTAAATTTTCATTGTTACGCAGATGATACCCAGCTTTATCTATCCATGAAGCCAGAGGACACACACCAATTAGTTAAATTGCAGGAATGTCTTTCAGACATAAAGACATGGATGACCTCTAATTTCCTGCTTTTAAATTCAGATAAAACTGAAGTTATTGTACTTGGCCCCACAAATCTTAAAAACATGGTGTCTAACCAGATCCTTACTCTGGATGGCATTACCCTGACCTCCAGTAATACTGTGGGAAATCTTGGAGTCATTTTTGATCAGGATATGTCCTTCAATGCGCATATTAAGCAAATATGTAGGACTGCTTTTTTGCATTTGCGCAATATCTCTAAAATTAGAAAGGTCTTGTCTCAGAGTGATGCTGAAAAGCTAATTCATGCATTTATTTATTCTAGGCTGGACTATTGTAATTCATTATTATCAGGTTGTCCTAAAAGTTCCCTGAAAAGCCTTCAGTTAATTCAAAATGCTGCAGCTAGAGTACTGACAGGGACTAGAAGGAGAGGGCACATTTCACCCATATTGGCCTCTCTTCATTGGCTTCCTGTTAATTCCAGAATAGAATTTTAAATTCTTCTTCTTACTTATAAGGTTTTGAATAATCAGGTCCGATCTTATCTTAGGGATGTCATAGTACCATATCACCCCAATAGAGTGCTTCGCTCTCAGACTGCAGGCTTACTTGTAGTTCCTAGGGTTTGTAAGAGTAGAATGGGAGGCAGAGCCTTCAGCTTTTAGGCTCCTCTCCTGTGGAACCAGCTCCCAATTCGGATTAGGGAGACAGACACCCTCTCTACTTTTAAGATTAAGCTTAAAACTTTCCTTTTTGAAAAAGCTTATAGTTAGGGCTGGATCAAGTGACCCTGAACCATCCCTTAGTTATGCTGCTATAGACTTAGACTGCTGGGGGGTTCCCATGATGCACCCAGTGTTTCTTTTTATTCACCTCTTTTTTGCTCTGTATGCACCACTCTGCTTTTAATCATTGGTGATTGATCTCTGCTCTCTTCCACAGCATGTCTTTTTCCTGATTCTCTCCCCTCAGCCCCAACCAGTCCCAGCAGAAGACTGTCCCTCCCGTCTGGTTCTGCTGGAGGTTTCTTCCTGTTAAAAGGGAGTTTTTCCTTCCCACTGTCGCCAAGTGCTTGCTCATAGGGGGTCGTTTTGACCATTGGGGTTTTTCTGTAATTATTGTATGGCCAAGGTGATCGTCTAGTCGTTAAGCACTGGGCTTGAGACCAGAGGATCCTTGGTTAAAATCCCAGCCAGACCGGAACAGAAAATCACCTACTGGTGGAGGGATTCTCGGATGCTAAAAGCAGCTCAAAAATGTGGTATAGCTATGCTCAAAACTTTTTGCCACGCTGTGGAAATTATTTTGGGCACGGTGGAAATAATTTTTGCAGTCTTGGTAATTTTCTGTGTAGGGCGGGGATGATAAACAACTTTTTTTTTTTTTGGCCTTAAGTGGCCTCATTTTGTGTAGCTAACATGATAAAACATTCAAAATGCCATGACAAACAGAAATAATCGCTTAGATTTGTGATTTCCAAAACCTGCAAATTCAAGACAGAGTAAAAACAAAAATACAGAAGTCCACGTCGTCATGTCTGTTTATCCTGTTTTTTCTCTGTCAGTGTCATGTCTGCAAAACCTTTGATCAGTCCACTCCTGAAAATAGTGAATGGTAAAATATGCCAATTTTCAATAATGAAAATCACCAATATCGAGCTAGAATCATGAATGTGAAATAAGGAGATCTTAAACTCCCATCACCTTTAAGTTCCCGGCCGACCGCGGCCGTTCCGTCATGAATAAATTTAGATGGCCGGCAAAACAGTGCAAGCCGCGTGCAAAATATCGTCCAGTTCAACTTTGCCGGAGCTGATTTCATCACAGGTTCTGGTACAGATGATGTCATTTGAATTAGACAATCAGATAGGAGATCCGGCAAAACATCGCTAGCTGTAAGTTTGCCGGGTCCGGCACTACTACTTTACTACTGTAAAGTGCTTAGAGTGTCTGATGCAGATGGAAAAGCTCTATATAAGTGCAGTCTATTTACCAATCAAAGTGTCCTCTGGACTAATGCTTCCCCACCCTGGTCTTCAGGGATTCCTAAAATGCACATTTTCTATCTCTACCTTCTCCATCCAAGCTGATTAGTTCATTCAGGTGTCCATAGCCAATCAAAGGTCAATAGACTCCTGATGAGCTCTTCAGCCTTTGGGGGAAAAGGAAGAGATGGAAAATGTACTGGTTTGAGGTCCCTGAAGACTGGGGTTGGGAACTAATGCTGTCAAGCTCGTACATTTCATCCCGATTCCTGATCTTCGTTACGATCGCTGAACGATGACCTTTGAGTTTGATTACTATATGCTGATTGTATTCCTGACTTTTGGTCCTTTTCTCTGATTCTGAGTATTAACCTGTAATACAAATTTTTAATCCACCGCAACCTCTAATACCGATTTAAAAAGTAAATAAATTCTGAGCTCCATCCATTAATCTGGATAAACATTGGGTCCTTTACTCAGCTCATGCCCCGCCCCTCCACCAAAATTCATTAAAGGAGTTTTTGCAAAATCCTGCCAACACTAAACACAAAGGCTAGTGGGAAAATATTAACCAGTTCAACCAACCACAGTTAGCATCCAACATTTTCTACCAGCTATTAACATTTGATGGTTCATTCACCACAAACCCGGACAAATTTCACCACAGCTGCATCCACTGTAAAACATTTTATCCAAACCATCCATTTAAAGAAATCTGAACCACTGAGAACTAAAATTATTTTATTTCTGCTGTATAATCAGGTTATACAACAAAAATAAAAAAAGATAACTGCTGCACGACTCCCCTGCTGACACACAGCTATCATTTTTTTTTCAGCTCTGCTCTTTCAGATATCCAGTTTGCTTGCTGAGGGTTTGGAGTCAGTTCATTTTTGTGTTTATTTTTCACTTGTATCTAATGAAATTCCACTGGGGCTGACATGTGCACATACATTTGCACCTCTGGACATTTCTGTCTCACTTCAGCTCATGTTCCTCCTGCATTATGACTAATTTGGTCATTATTTTTAGTGAGCTGTGTACTATTTTTGAAGTATAAAAAAAAACCCAACTCATGCCGACCCAACTAGTCAGCACTGACGTGTTTCATTTTTATTTTACAAAAATAGTTGATTGTAGAGACTAAAATTAAACTTGTTTTTTTATTTGCGACAAACACAAATAAGAGGACATCATCAGCAAACAAAGGTTTCTTATGCTTCGATGGCATCGAGCCATCTGTTTGAACCTTTTCAAATCATTATCACTCGACAGTTGGATGAAGAAACCGGCAGCATCGAGGCGGACTGATACTCTGTGGAGTCAGGAGCTGGACACACACACACCCACGCTCGTTTTTCCCCCTCCTCTCCTCCAGAACTCAGCAACAGAAGAGGACTTATTGAATGGAGCTCTGGGGCGGGAACACATTCCATCATTTCAAAATGAAACAAGTCTCATTTTTCTCTTTCCCCTTTTGTGTCACCTTTCTCTCCCTCTCTTTCAGTCTCCATCCTGCTTCACTTTTCATGCTGCTCTCTTATTTAAAGTCTCTTCCACTCATCTGCTGGCTTTCAGTGAGTCTTCTCCCTCTCTGCTGCTCCTCCTGTGACTGTAGACCAGGTAATTCCTCGTGTATCCTCCTGTGGGCAAATGAGATGACCCAGTGCTTCCTAATTACCCCTGCTCCCTTCTTTTCTTTAACTGGTATTCTATTAGTATCTACTACATAATAATCATCAGGGTGGAAATTGGATGTAATAGCTTAGAACAGAATGTGCAATGAACAAGGATGCAATACAATTAAATGGCTTTGGGTTCCAAAGTAATTCTGTCAACTTGATGTTAAATAGATGGATGCTAATGGGGGAAATATTAAATTTAGTGTCAGTAATTTATTCATTTATATTGTCCCTGTGCACCACAAATACCGTATTGATTAGTTTGAGATCATGCATCTAATAATAGAGCAAATAATGATGCCAAAGTACATCTTGCTGTCTTTCTCCCTAACAACCCCTTATGTGAACAATGAGTGATGTTCATGCATTTTCACAGCAGTGTAGATTTCAGCAGAGTGGAGATGGTGCTGCAAAAAACATGCCGACTTAACCCAACCATTCACACTGCAATAATACCATGTGCTTGTGCCTCATTAACATAACACAATGCTGTATAAATGCAATGCAGGAACGTTTCAGTAGAAGCGCAAAACACATTATGTGTGCACCTGCATCACGAAGCATGAGTAGGAGGCGCACACTGTTGCACAGGTTTCCCTACCTGTGGCTGATAGCCAGATATGTTGTGTAATTTCATTGGAATTTCATGTTGATTAGTAAAAGTATACATTTTTGGAAAGTCCATGCAGTAGTTAATCAGAAAACAGATTAATACATTTTGCATAGAAACTACCATGGTGGCCATCTCAACAAGCTCAACAAATTCAACAAGATCATCAGGAGAGCTGGCGCTGTCCTGGGGGTTCAGCTGGAGTCTGTGGTGGAGGTGTCAGAGAGGAGGATGCTGAGGAAGCTGCTCAGTATCCTGGACAACGCCTCCCCCCCGCATGCCACACTGATGTCCTATCAGAGCACCTTCAGTCATAGACTGAGATCACCGAGGTGTACCACAGAAAGCCACAGGAGGTCTTTCCTACCTGTGGCAATCAGACTGTATAATTCCTCCCCCTTCTGCAGAATGAATACATAACGAACAGAGATATTCAGTTATTCAGAGTTACATGCAATATTGTCAAACATTTTGTGCAAAATATCTTCCAGTCATTTCACATAAATGTATTCTACTTATTGTAAAAAAGGAAGTTTGATTGATTTGTATTTAATACTAACACTTTCTGTAATTGTGTATTTAACTAACCATTGTTTATTGTTTCTGTACTCTTGCAACATAATTTCCTTCGGGATAAATAAAGTTGATATTTATCTTTACCTTTATTCTAGATCTGCAAACATGGCAGCTTAGAAAGGGAGTTCTTTCAATATCTCCTCTTCTAGATGACCAAGGATCTTAATTCGAATGGCTAAATACACGTTCCAGGCCAAGGAATCCAAAGGTGCTAATTTACAAGAATGTACATGTGGACAAAGTCACCCTACAACTGAAGATGGCCGACCATAAATGTGACTTTGCCCATATATACAGAAAATTTAAAATAATAAAATAAATAGGCTACAGGGCTGCAACTAATTATTATTTTCATTTCTGAGTAATTGATTGATTATTTTCTTGATAAACTGATTCACTGATTGGTCTATAAAAAGGTCAGGAAATGGTCAAACATGCCAATTAGTTTTTCCCAAAGCTCAAGATGACATCCTCAAAATGTCTGGTTTTGACCACAACCCAAAAAATGTTCTGTTTACTGTCAGAGGAATAAAGAAACCAGAAAATAGTCACATGTAAGAATGTCATTTTTTTAAATTAGTCAGTTACCAAAATAGTCTGTGGTTAAAGTTGTACGGCCTTTCAAATGGTGTCTGATTGCTTGAATTTCTATTAATCAGGGGTTAAAATTCTAAATCGTTTCCACACACCGTGCATTTTAATGATATTGGCAGGTGGGGCCAAAGAAAATTCTTTCAACAACATGAATTTTTAATTAACCCAAAGGCCATACAGCTTTAATTTAATTGATGTATCAATTCATTCTTGCACCAGTAATAAGCTACCATTTTTATTGTTAAACAATAGGGAGGCATTTAAAGAAACACTAGGTAACCATTTACCTTAATATTACAGTTTGAGAGTAATTTTAATGGTTAAATGACTTGTTTTGGATAGAATGGGGGCTCTCTCTCCACCACCAGGGGTCTCATAGTAGAAAACCAGCCATCCATCTTGAGAGATACTGACCCAATGTTGTGTGAATGAAAGTCTTGGGTCTTGTGAGAAACACGGACTGCTTTATAGCACTACAACAACACAAAGGCAACCCCCGTCCAGGCACCGGCGACCTAGCGGCTATAAGAACAAGTCAGCGACTTTATTTCTTACTTGTTCATAATCATGACAAAGTCAACGAAAAAAGCAAGCTTTAGAGCGGAGTTCACTGTGGAAGGATGACATCATATTTCCTCACTGACTGTGCACATCCTTGCAGAGAGAGAAACAAAAGCAGAGAACGAGATCACGCATGCAAGAGCATAGAGAGTGAGAAAGAGAGAGAGAGAGAGAGAGAGAGAGATCCACCTAAGCTAAACTCTGTTCTCTGTGTATTTCTGTGGATTGTCGGTTTCTTGACGCAGTTCCACAGACTGTGGAAAAACATATGCACATGGAGTGTGTGTGTGTGTGTGTGTGTGTGTGTGTGTGTGTGTGTGTGTGTGTGTGTGTGTGTGTGTGTGTGTGTGTGTGTGTGTGTGTGTGTGTGTGTGTGTGTGTGTGTGTGTATGGGGGGAAAGTTTATGATAGCTATGTGACATATGTACTCCGGAGCTGTAGGGGGAGCTCTGCAGAGAAGAATGCAACCAAAAAAAAAAACAAACTTACATAGTTTGCCTTTAAAGCAAAATATAGTTAAAAATTCCAGGTGAACAGGAGAGGAACAGTCACATGCACCCCCACTGTGGCCTCTGAGACTATGAACCCCACATGCAAAGTGGCCCATAAAACCCTGGGAGTGTTCAGATAGGAATTTGGAGGTTGCACTGTAAACCGTCTTATTTATACAGTTATTAGTCCAAACTTAAGGACCTAAAGAAATGTTTCCACCATTACAGGACCTGGCATTTGCACCACAACACACATCAATCCAAAACATTATAAAGACCACTAATAACAAAATCACCCACCCCCCCCCCCCCCCCCCCACCCCCACTCTTACATGAGGAAAAAAAGGACGATTTCTGCTGGAGACGTACAGTATTGATTGTTTGCTTGTGCTTGCACCAATAAGGTTTGATGATATTTTAGTGTCTAAAATGCTGCCTTGAAAACATCTGAGGAACACAAACTTTGCTGCCATGATCAAAGATGAAGGTCTTCACCCTGGACACAACTACGTCTAAGAATATAGATGCATGTTATGGCAGCTGTGAGACTGGACCTCAGGGGCCTGATGGGGCACAGGTCATTAGAGCTCCTGCATGTGTAAGGGGTGCAGAGCACGAGCACGCTCAGAAAGGGGTTTGAGAGAGAGAGAGAGAGAGAGAGAGAGAGACGGCTACAATGGTGAACATTTTGACTTTGAATTATTTATTAAATTTTAGTTTTATTGCACATTTTCACATTGCCCTCAATATAGTTGTATAGTTTTATCCCTGTTATTGAAAAGCACAATCAATACTTTAAGTTTGTATGTACTGCCTTATTTTACAAATATGGAAAATATATTAACAGCTTTTTATCTACTTTATACATTATTTGGACAATTTTATACTCAAGAAAATTAATAAATTGAAGGGTTTTTTTTAATTTAATGAATAGGGCAATAGCTGGTTCTCTGCAAAATGATTTAATGATGATCCTAATTATTCTTTTTTTGTAATATGAAAAGTGCATTTTGTATACGCTTTGCATGTACGTCCCGAGGTTTCCATGCAGTAGATGATGTATGGAAGAATAATGAGACAATATAAAGTGTATGGTGTGTGTTGATTTAACAGATCTTCAGTTTTATGTACCACAATTAGTGCAGCAGATAACAGAATATTTACAGAGGAATCCTTCAAATCAATCAATGAATCAATTTTTTTATATAGCGCCAAATCACAACAAACAGTTGCCCCAAGGCGCTTTATATTGTAAGGCAAGGCCATACAATAATTATGTAAAACCCCAACGGTCAAAACGACCCCCTGTGAGCAAGCACTTGGCTACAGTGGGAAGGAAAAACTCCCTTTTAACAGGAAGAAACCTCCAGCAGAACCAGGCTCAGGGAGGGGCAGTCTTCTGCTGGGACTGGTTGGGGCTGAGGGAGAGAACCAGGAAAAAGACATGCTGTGGAGGGCGAGCAGAGATCGATCACTAATGATTAAATGCAGAGTGGTGCATACAGAGCAAAAAGAGAAAGAAACAGTGCATCATGGGAACCCCCCAGCAGTCTACGTCTATAGCAGCATAACTAAGGGATGGTTCAGGGTCACCTGATCCAGCCCTAACTATAAGCTTTAGCAAAAAGGAAAGTTTTAAGCCTAATCTTAAAAGTAGAGAGGGTGTCTGTCTCCCTGATCTGAATTGGGAGCTGGTTCCACAGGAGAGGAGCCTGAAAGCTGAAGGCTCTGCCTCCCATTCTACTCTTACAAACCCTAGGAACTACAAGTAAGCCTGCAGTCTGAGAGCGAAGCGCTCTATTGGGGTGATATGGTACTACGAGGTCCCTAAGATAAGATGGGACCTGATTATTCAAAACCTTATAAGTAAGAAGAAGAATTTTAAATTCTATTCTAGAATTAACAGGAAGCCAATGAAGAGAGGCCAATATGGGTGAGATATGCTCTCTCCTTCTAGTCCCCGTCAGTACTCTAGCTGCAGCATTTTGAATTAACTGAAGGCTTTTTAGGGAACTTTTAGGACAACCTGATAATAATGAATTACAATAGTCCAGCCTAGAGGAAATAAATGCATGAATTAGTTTTTCAGCATCACTCTGAGACAAGACCTTTCTGATTTTAGAGATATTGCGTAAATGCAAAAAAGCAGTCCTACATATTTGTTTAATATGCGCTTTGAATGACATATCCTGATCAAAAATGACTCCAAGATTTCTCACAGTATTACTAGAGGTCAGGGTAATGCCATCCAGAGTAAGGATCTGGTTAGACACCATGTTTCTAAGATTTGTGGGGCCAAGTACAATAACTTCAGTTTTATCTGAGTTTAAAAGCAGGAAATTAGAGGTCATCCATGTCTTTATGTCTGTAAGACAATCCTGCAGTTTAGCTAATTGGTGTGTGTCCTCTGGCTTCATGGATAGATAAAGCTGGGTATCATCTGCGTAACAATGAAAATTTAAGCAATACCGTCTAATAATACTGCCTAAGGGAAGCATGTATAAAGTGAATAAAACTGGTCCTAGCACAGAACCTTGTGGAACTCCATAATTAACTTTAGTCTGTGAAGAAGATTACACATTTACATGAACAAATTGTAATCTATTAGACAAATATGATTAAAACCACCGCAGCGCAGTGCCTTTAATACCTATGGCATGCTCTAATCTCTGTAATAAAATTTTATGGTCAACAGTATCAAAAGCAGCACTGAGGTCTAACAGAACAAGCACAGAGATGAGTCCACTGTCCGAGGCCATAAGAAGATCATTTGTAACCTTCACTAATGCTGTTTCTGTACTATGATGAATTCTAAAACCTGACTGAAACTCTTCAAATAGACCATTCCTCTGCAAATGATCAGTTAGCTGTTTTACAACTAACCTTTCAAGAATTTTTGAGAGAAAAGAAAGGTTGGAGATTGGCCTATAATTAGCTAAGATAGCTGGGTCAAGTGATGGCTTTTTAAGTAATGGTTTAATTACTGCCACCTTAAAAGCCCATGGTGCATAGCCAACTAACAAAGATAGATTGATCATATTTAAGATCGAAGCATTAAATAATGGTAGGGCTTCCTTGAGCAGCCTGGTAGGAATGGGGTCTAATAGACACGTTGATGGTTTGGATGAAGTAACTAATGAAAATAACTCAGACAGAACAATCGGAGAGAAAGAGTCTAACCAAATACCGGCATCACTGAAAGCAGCCAAAGATAACGATACGTCTTTGGGATGGTTATGAGTAATTTTTTCTCTAATAGTTAAAATTTTGTTAGCAAAGAAAGTCATGAAGTCATTACTAGTTAAAGTTAATGGAATACTCAGCTCAATGGAGCTCTGACTCTTTGTCAGCCTGGCTACAGTGCTGAAAAGAAACCTGGGGTTGTTCTTATTTTCTTCAATTAGTGATGAGTAGAAAGATGTCCTAGCTTTACGGAGGGCTTTTTTATAGAGCAACAGACTCTTTTTCCAGGCTAAGTGAAGATCTTCTAAATTAGTGAGACGCCATTTCCTCTCCAACTTACGGGTTATCTGCTTTAAGCTACAAGTTTGTGAGTTATACCACGGAGTCAGGCACTTCTGATTTAAAGCTCTCTTTTTTAGAGGAGCTACAGCATCCAAAGTTGTCTTCAATGAGGATGTAAAACTATTGACAAGATACTCTATCTCACTTACAGAGTTTAGGTAGCTACTCTGCACTGTGTTGGTATATGGCATTAGAGAACATAAAGAAGGAATCATATCTTTAAACCTAGTTACAGCGCTTTCTGAAAGACTTCTAGTGTAATGAAACTTATTCCCCACTGTTTTGAAACACAAGGTTCGGTCAGATCGGCACACAGAAATGATCACACAGACTGCATTTTGCTAGAATAAAAAGGCGTATATTTATTCCCCACAAAAGCAGTTACATCAAACACAAGTGGTTGCAGCGCATTTTTCTCTTACCGTGACGCCTTTAAGGTGGAGAGCCAACACCTTCAGCAGAGTGCGCCTGTCAACCGGCTGGGCGTTCGTACGTTAACCCGCAGCAGACTCTGTTGAAGCATGGTTCTACTCCCTCTTTTCTAGTGTGTCCGCGAAGGGAGGGTGAGTGGCCAACTCAACCTCCCTGGCGCACATAATTTCTTTAATCAACAGGCATCTGAAAGTTATTTCAAAGATATAATAAAAGCAGTTCTTCACTCCCAGTTCAGAATGATCCCAGCATGCTTCACTCCCAGTCGTTAGTGGCTACGAAAACAAAGTCGTGCTATCAGTAACAAGTACATCCAGCTCTTCGCTCCCAGTTCAGACTGACCCCAGAGTGCTAAAACAAAATTAAATTCTCAGGGTTACGTTAAGACAGGTGCAAAACAGCACAATAACATTTATTATACACCCACTGCTGGGTAGTCCATCAGAGTAAATGTAAATGTTATTAAGAAATGATCAGACAGAAGGGAGTTTTCAGGGAATACTGTTAAGTCTTCTATTTCCATACCATAAGTCAGAACAAGATCTAAGATATGATTAAAGTGGTGGGTGGACTCATTTACTTTTTGAGCAAAGCCAATAGAGTCTAATAATAGATTAAATGCAGTGTTGAGGCTGTCATTCTCAGCATCTGTGTGGATGTTAAAATCGCCCACTATAATTATCTTATCTGAGCTAAGCACTAAGTCAGACAAAAGGTCTGAAAATTCACAGAGAAACTCACAGTAACGACCACGTGGACGATAGATAATAACAAATAAAACTGGTTTTTGGGACTTCCAATTTGGATGGACAAGACTAAGAGTCAAGCTTTCAAATGAATTAAAGCTCTGTCTGGGTTTTTGATTAATTAATAAGCTGGAATGGAAGATTGCTGCTAATCCTCCGCCCCGGCCCGTGCTACGAGCATTCTGACAGTTAGTGTGACTCGGGGGTGTTGACTCATTTAAACTAACATATTCATCCTGCTGTAACCAGGTTTCTGTAAGGCAGAATAAATCAATATGTTGATCAATTATTATATCATTTACCAACAGGGACTTAGAAGAGAGAGACCTAATGTTTAATAGACCACATTTAACTGTTTTAGTCTGTGGTGCAGTTGAAGGTGCTATATTATTTTTTCTTTTTGAATTTTTATGCTTAAATAGATTTTTGCTGGTTATTGGTAGTCTGGGAGCAGGCACCGTCTCTACGGGGATGAGGTAATGAGGGGATGGCAGGGGGAGAGAAGCTGCAGAGAGGTGTGTAAGACTACAACTCTGCTTCCTGGTCCCAACCCTGGATAGTCACGGTTTGGAGGATTTAAGAAAATTGGCCAGATTTCTAGAAATGAGAGCTGCTCCATCCAAAGTGGGATGGATGCCGTCTCTCCTAACAAGACCAGGTTTTCCCCAGAAGCTTTGCCAATTATCTATGAAGCCCACCTCATTTTTTGGACACCACTCAGACAGCCAGCAATTCAAGGAGAACATGCGGCTAAACATGTCACTCCCGGTCTGATTGGGGAGGGGCCCAGAGAAAACTACAGAGTCCGACATTGTTTTTGCAAAGTTACACACTGATTTAATGTTAATTTTAGTGACCTCCGATTGGCGTAACCGGGTGTCATTACTGCCGACGTGAATTACAATCTTACCAAATTTACGCTTAGCCTTAGCCAGCAGTTTCAAATTTCCTTCAATGTCGCCTGCTCTGGTCCCCGGAAGACAATTGACTTTGGTTGCTGGTGTCGCTAACTTCACATTTCGCAAAACAGAGTCGCCAATAACAAGAGTTTGATCCTCGGCGGGTGTGTCATCGAGTGGGGAAAAACGGTTAGAGATGTGAACGGGTTGGCGTTGTACACGGGGCTTCTGTTTAGGGCTACGCTTCCTCCTCACAGTCACCCAGTCAGCCTGCTTTCCCGGTTGCTCGGGATCTGCCAGGGGGTAACTAACGGCGGCTAAGCTACCTTGGTCCGCACCGACTACAGGGGCCTGGCTAGCTGTAGAATTTTCCACGGTGCGGAGCCGAGTCTCCAATTCGCCCAGCCTGGCCTCCAAAGCTACGAATAAGCTACACTTATTACAAGTACCGTTACTGCTAAAGGAGGCCGAGGACTAACTAAACATTTCACACCCAGAGCAGAAAAGTGCGGGAGAGACAGGAGAAGCCGCCATGCTAAATCGGCTAAGAGCTAGTAGCTACGCTAAGCTAGCGGATTCCTAAAAACACGCAAAGTGAATAATGTGTAAATAATTTAGAGGTGATTCAGCAGAAGGAGTGCTTTATTTAAGGCACGTAAAGATTACACTGGGAAACAAATCGTAATCTAGATAACTAGATCAATCTAACTGCGCAGATTAAACAGCTAACAGATACAGAAAAACACCGCTGTGCTCCGGAACAGGAAGTGATACAATACCGCAGTGAGAGCCAACCACCAGTAGAGGCAAGCCTACTTTGCCAAATGCTGATGCAAGCATCAAATTTGGCACAAATACTCCTTAGACATTCCTCTTTTGAAAAAAACGGACTGGCCAATTGAATTTCAAATAGGCAGCAAGGTAGGGGTTAACTGAAGAATTACACAAGGGTCAAAATTTAAAAATGCTCCAATAATGTTGAAAACTATACCACATTATTGGTCTGAACATAAAGGTTCAAAAATGTATAGTTTGGACTATCTATGACTGAATGTTATTGAGTTATGGGGTAAAAAATAGCAAGAATGGTGACAAAGGTCAGTTTCAGTTTGTACAGGGGTCAAAAGTTAAAGTGGCTTCAATTTTGGTGAAAAGTGATGCAAAAATTCAAGTGGCCAGTCAGTTTCTTTCAAAAAGAGTAATGTCTAAGGAGGATTTGTGTCTAATTTGGAGCTTGCATCACCACTTGAAGTATTGTTTCAGTTATTTGCTGCACTAAAGTAACCGATATTTGTGATTCTATGTGATTAACATGAGGTTTCCAACATCATTTATGATCAAGCAAATTTTAAAACAACACTCCATCGTGGCGGCTCTTGGACTCACCCTGTGAAGGAAGCTTTTATGCACAGCGGCTTGCAATAGGAAGACTGCATGAAAATTTAATGTTTGAACTTGAAGCCTTCACACTTACTGTGTCTGTGTTCACATGCAAAATCCTCATCGCTTAAGGTTAAGCTGTGCACACACACACTGACAAACCACAGTTAAGTCTCATGTTTGTCATGAATAAACAAGTAGAGGACAACTTTACTATCTACTTGTGGTGACGGTCATCAGTGGCGGAGGATAGAGGTGTGCGATACCGGGAATTTTGGTATTGATCTGATACCAAGTAAATACAGGCCCAGTATCGCCGATATCGATACCGATACTTTTTCATATTTACGCTTCATACATCCAAAGGATCCAAAAGACCTAGGATAGAATTTTGCCAAACATTGTACGTGACAACAAAATACTTTATTATCACAATCAACATTTTTGCTTAAAAAAATATCACTCAGCTTAAAACAAAATCTCCTGAGGTAGAGGGCTGACTTGAGGAGAGTGCTGAAAGGGCGGGCCAGGCTGAGCCTACCTGCATGGCTGTTGGCTGGCGCCGCTGAGCCACGTGATGGCGCAACAACAAAAGACCAGAGGGTGGAGGGTGTGCTACTCTGTGTTGTGTGACAGTGCAGCGCTGCTCTTACAGACAGAGAGTAGACGTTACTGAATCTGCGTGCGCAGCAGTCAGTGCATGTGCAGGACAGAAAAAAAATGCTTGAGTATCAATCTTTTGCACGAGGATCGTTCAATATCAATACCAGCGTTGGTATCTATGGGTGATTCTTAGACTATGGGCACTTATTATGTCCTTTGATCATATTGTATGAAAAACAGAAAAAAGGGGAAATTTCACACTTTTATAGTTATCTTTACAATGAAAGTGTGTTAAGAAATTTGTTCTAGTAGTCTATGATGACTTTTTCACCTTTTTTCAGCATCATTATATGCAAATATTGCCGTTTTGTGCTTGTCCCACACCCAGGCGTTTGATCTTCAATGATAAAAATGAATGGTAAAGAAACATTTTTTCTAATGTTTTAAAATATCTCTGAATAAAATATCAGTAAAATAATCAAAACATAATTGGGGTATTCAATGTCATACAACTGTTGTGATTTTTTTAAACAAAATGTAGTTGTCCCACACTATTGCCGTAATTTCCACCACAACACTGTAATGTCCCTTTAAACAGTTTGTATGAAAGATTGTTTGGGTAGTTTCTATGGAGATAAACAGTGACATCAGAGCACATATACATAGCACCAAATCACAACAAACAGTTGCCCCAAGGCACTTTATATTGTAAGACAATGGTGTGGTGGAAATTACATTTACAAGGCCAATAGTGCCCGTAGTTAAAGAATCACCCCTATATTATCGATATTAGGATCAATCCACCCACCTCTAGCGGAGGACAGAACTTTAAAGGAGGGCTTTGTAGCATTAAGTGCACTTCACTGACCACACCTGCAACTCTGCAGGGTGCACTGAAGATTTGAAAGACAAAATGTCTCATCATGGAAAAATGTTTCGCTTATTAAATGCAGACAGTCAGTAATAAAATGTTCAAAACCCAATTTGGGGGGGGTGCATGGGAGGTTCATCGATTTATGAGACTACTTGCAATGAAGATTAACAGCAGGTGAAAGCAACAAGACTTACAGATTTTATGACCAATGCTGCAAACAGGGTCAGAAACATGGCATGAACAATTTATATTAAGTTCAACGTTTTACCTGAAGTGCAACAGGATGCAGCAGGACAGTTATGCAAAAGTCCAAATCAGTTGATGAGAAACAGGCGAGTTAGTGGCTGCAAAGGAAAAGTGTGGTTGCTAGGAAACGGAGGAGGGGAGTGAATGATGAGTTCAAGTACGATGGGAATCCAGGATTCAAACAGTGGTTATCTTACATAAGAATGTACACATCATATGTTGATATTGACTGTTTTATACAAATACCGATAAAACAACAATACACAAAATACTAACAGTATGTATACCAATCAGGTGTGCTCATGTTGGTAGTACGGTGCAATTGGTGTTCTCGTTCTTATATTTCAGCGTAAATCCAAATGTGATTTTAACAGTAGACATTTGGCTATTTCCATATCATGCTCTGTGCAACTGTCATGTACAACAAATAGAAATGAGGTGAGTGGAACCACACAGCTTATTTCCTTCTTTCTGTATAGAAACTCCAGATAATGTCAGTGTTCTATGTCTGTGCCTTTTGAGAAAAAATAAAAAGTAAATATGGGAAGCTAAATAAGATGTTTCCTGACATATAGCCAGCAGTCAAATATGAGAGAAAATTGCTGCTTTACTTTGTGTCACTTCATGTCAGGTTGATTTGGATTCACGTTTCTTCACTGAAGTTCTGCTTTCAAATTTATTTTGGAGGAGTTATTGTTTAATAATAATAATAATAATAATAATAATAATAAAAAGAAGAAGAAGAAGAATGAGACTGAAATCTTGGGCCTTCAGTGTCCTTGTTGTAAATATATAAATCTGGAAATTCCAGTGTAACCCGAATGCGCTGGCCAAGCCATTCAAATTGAATGGCACTGAATCATGCTGGGGGCAGCATGGTGGGCTTAGTGGTTAGAACTGTTGCCTCACAGAAAGAAGGTCATGGGGTCGCTTCCGTATGGAGTTTGCAAGGTCCCCCCCCCCCCCCCATGTCTATGTGGGTTTCCTCCAGGTGCTCCGGCTTCCTAGGTGGATTGGAAACTTTAAATTGTCCGTAGGTGTGCGTGCGGGTGTGAATGTGTTTGTTTGCCCATATGTGGCCCTGCAACAGACTGATGTCCTGTCCACGGTGGACCTCACCTCACGCCCAATGACCGCTGGGATAGGCTCCAGCCCCCCCAAACCCTGGATTGGAGTAAGCGGTTGAAGATGAGTGAGTGGGTGGGTGAGAGTGAATTTTTTTGCCAGCTTGCACTCAGCCGAGACGGACGCATTTTTCTCTTCTCCCTCCCTCCTTATCTTTCCTGCTTCTGTGGCATGTTGTCTGTGATGCTGCAGCTTTGCTCTTCTGGCAAACGACAAAAATGGATCTGTTAACGTGGTCTCTGAATGCAATTGACACTATTTTTTCCACAAGACATTCGGGGGCGGAGGACCCGACCTGTCCTGCCGGGACGCATGTGATGGGTTACGTGATGGACTCATGGAGGAGATGGCAGGTCATGTGCCTTTACACGCTTTCAGTGGAGGACATCGAAGATGTGTATATATTTGGCTTGGTGGTGACCAGCTTTCTGCTGTGTGGAGCGGGCATGGTGCTGGTTTACCGGAAAATTAAGAAGGTGGAAGCAGCAATAATTGGGCCATCCAGGCTGCCCCACATGATTGATTCGATTGGGAAGGCAGTGGCTGCACAGTCAGCGGGTGTTAACCGCACGCTGGAAAACATCTCGGGCAGGATTGCAGCTCTGGAAAACCGCTTTGACCGTCACTAAGACCACATCCTACATTCAGATGTATTGAGAGCCACTCTGTTCTCAGAACTGTGGAATCTTTCAGGCGTCTGCTAATCTGGATATTCATTTGGCTTCCCCAAACACAGCTGCACTTCAAGGCCGCTGTGATAAAAAACCTCCTCAAGAAGATCAACACTTAAGCCTTGCTCCCTGGTCATCCCCCTCCCCTCAGCTTCTCCAGCTCTGACGTTGACTGTGGACAGTGGACTGCTCAGGGCTGAGCCCCTCCCCCTTCCAGGATTGTCGGACAAGGTCGTTGATGGCGCCTAATAGGCTGCCTCCGGAGTGTTCTGATAAACTGGACTTTCAAATCTCGGTTGTCGTCCTGCGTCTTTGTTTGTCTGTGTAATTATTGTTTTTCTGTGCTGATGGGGGTTTTTTTTTCCTAATTGCTGCTGTGTAACGCAGCGGCTATGAGGGTTTTTTTCTCTTCCTTACCTCGTGTGTGCTTTTTATATGTGTTTATGTACCGGGCCGGCCTATGTGTGTTGTGTGTTATGTGTGTGTCGTTTGTTATGGGTCGGTCTTGGTTTGCTCAGCCCTGCTGTTGACCAAGGCAGGAATGTACATCTGGAGCTGGTCCCCGGGCGCCTAATGGCGACTTCTGCTCCTAACAGGCAATTAGGATGGGTTAAATGCAGTAGACACATTTCATTGTGCAGGGAACATGTTCCTTTGTGCATATGACAATAAAATTCTTTTGAATCCTTGAATCCTTGAATCATGCTGGTGGGTACGTATTTGAGTGTAAAATTGACTGAAATAACATGTGTTTGGTGCAGAAATTACATCATTCACAAAGTTGCATAGTGAAAGAGTGAAGCAGGAAGTAGAAAACAGCCATTGTTACTTTATCAAGAAAATTATTTTTTGTAAAAAACTATATAAATCAACCGAGAAGAAAAGGATGTACAGCGGTATCAGGCTGCCGATGGTAATGTGCTGACAAGTGAGGACAGTGTGTTGAGAAGGTGGAGGAAATATTTTGAGGAGCTGATGAATGTAGAAAATGAGAACAAGAAAGATGAATGTTATTGAGAAATGAAATCAGGAACTAACAAATATAAGGATGCAGTGAGGGCAGCTATGAAGTGGATGAAGAGTGAAAAGGCAGTTGGTCCAGATGACATTCCAGTGGAGGCATGTGAATGTTTAGGAGAGATGCTGTGGAGGTTTTAATCAGTTTGTTTAATAAAATATTGGAAAGTTGATCAGCCACAGCTTGAAGTTATAGGAAGGAGTAGGCAAAGCCATGCTCAGAAAACAGGTGAAGATCTGTGAGCAGCAATATGGTTTCATGCCAAGAAAGAGTGCTACGGGTATAGTGCTTACTTTGAGTGATGGAGAAGTACAGAGAAGAACAGAAGGAGTTAGATTGTGTGTTTGTGGATTTAGAGAAAGTTTATAACAGGGTGCTGAGAGAAACATTATGGTGTTGTATGAGGATGTATGGAGTGACAGAGAAGTTTGTTAGGGTAGTACAGGACAATGTACAAGGATAATGAAACAGCGGTGAGATGCGCAGTAGGAATGAAAGATGTATTCATGGCTGAGGTGGAATTACATCAAGGATCGGCTCAGAGCCCTTTCTTGTTTGCTATGGTGATGGACAGGCTGACAGGAGTCGGGAGGGACTATGATATTTGCAAATGACATTATGAGAGCAGATTGAGTCTAGTCTGGAGAGGTGGAGATGTGCTCTGGAGAGAAGGGGAATGAAAATCAGTAGGAGCAAAACTGACCACGTGTGTAAATGAGAGGACCCCTGTGGAATAGTGCAGGTACAAGGAGCAGAAGTGGTGAAAGCAGATGAGTTTATATACTTGGGGTCAACTGTCCAAAGTAATGGAGTATGTGGTAGAGAGGTGAAGAAGAGAGTACAGACAGGGTGGAGTGGGTGGAGAAAGGTAGCAGGAGTGATTTGTGACCGAAGAATATCAGCAAGAGTGAAGGGGAAAGTTTACAACACAGTTTTGAGACCAGCTACGTTGTACGGCTTAGAGACGGTGGCACTAACAAAAAGACAGGAGGCAGAGCTGGAGGTGGCAGAGCTGAAGTTCAGGTGGGACGGTTTGGAGACAAAGTCAGAGAGGCGAGACTGAGATAGTTTGGACACCTGCAGAGGAGGGACCCGGGGTATATAGGGAAAAGGATGCTGAGGATGGAGCCACCAGGCAGTAGGAGAAGAGGGAGGCCAAAGAGGAGGTTTATGGATGTGCTGAGGGAGGACATGCAGGTGGCTGGTGAGACAGAGAAAGATACAGAGGACAGGGTGAGATAGAAATTACTGATCTGCTGTGGCGTCCCCTAAAGGGAGCAGCCAAAAAAAAAAAGAAGAAGACAACCCCTAAGTGGATTGTGCAGGTTCAGAAAATGGATCAATTGTTAATATACGAGGTCTATTAGAAAAGTATCCGACCTTATTATTTTTTTCAAAAACCATATGGATTTGAATCACATGTGATTGCGTCAGACAAGCTTGAACCCTCGTGCGCATGTGAGTTTTTCCATGCCTGTTGGTTGCGTCATTCGCCTGTGAGCAGGCTTTGAGTGAGGAGTGGTCCAGCCTCTTGTCGATTTTTTCATTGCCAGGAAATGGCGGAATGATTTGGGCTTTTTTTCCATCAGAATTTTTTCAGAAACTGTTAAAGACTGGCAGCTGGAAACCATTAGAAAAATTTATCTGGCTTTCGGTGAAAATGTTACGGGCTTGGTAGAGAATAAGGAGTGTTATTGTCGCTTTAAGGACGGCCCCCAGCGGCTGTGGGGCGCGCCGCGCTCCGAAGCCGCCATCGACAGGCTGAACGACCATTTCATTTCTCAATGGATGGCTGTCTGGATCCATGACCATCATGTGCCATTTCTCTGGTTATCACAAGAGCTGGACATCAACCATTTTCCAGCAGATTTCACTTTTAACAAGAGATTTTGTCATGGAAAGCCAAGCGAAGGCTTTGCGCATCACGATGGATTCGCTACTGGAGCGAGACAAAACCACCTCCGTTTTGGTCTCACAGGACAGCTTTGAGATGGTGTTCAGACAGCTGTCGGTGGTTTTTCCATCAAGTGATTATCCGAGAAATTGTGGATGTGCCTGGAAATGCCAGAACATGTCCCGTGAGGCTTCATCACGGCGTTGCTTTGCGCCATGCGGCACCGCCGCGACGCACGAAGCCTCCGCTCCTCTTTCCATGACAAAAACTCCTGTAACAGTGGAATGTGCCATTCATTTCCAAACTGGACGCAGTGTTTTATCCGGGACGTTGTCTGACTAGCACAGGAATTGTGAAAAGACATGGACATCAGCACTTTTTCGGCACATTGACACAGACGTGCGGAGGAATTCCACGTGTCGCGGCGGTGCCGCATGGCGCAAAGCAACGCCGTGATGAAGCCTCACAGAACATGTTCTGGCATGTCCAGGCACATCCAGAATTTCTCGGATAATCACTCAAAGGAAAAACCACCGACAGTTGTCTGAACGCCATCTCAAAGCCGTCCTGTGAGACCAAAATGGAGGTGGTTTTGTCTCGCTCCAGTAGCGAATCCATCGTGACGCGAGAAGCCTCCGCTCGGCTTTCCATGACAAAATCTCTTGTTAAAAGTGAAATCTGCTGGAAAATGGTTGATGTCCAGCTCTTGTGATAACCAGAGAAATGGCACACGATGGTCACGGATCCAGACAGCCATCCGTTGAGAAATGAAATGGTCGTTCAGCCTGTCAATGGTGGCTTCGGAGCGCGGCGCATCCCACAGCCGCTGGGGGCCATCCTTAAAGCGACAGTAACACTCCTTATTCTCTACCAAGCCTTTTCACCGAAAGCCAGATAAATTTTTCTAATGGTTTCCAGCTGCCAGTCTCTAACAGTTTCTGAAAAAATTCTGATGGAAAAAAAGCCCAAATCATTCCGCCATTTCCTGGCAATGAAAAAATCGACGAGAGGCTGGACCACTCCTCACTCAAAGCCTGCTCACACACGTGATTCAAATCCATATGGTTTTTGAAAAAAATAATAAGGTCGGATACTTTTCTAATAGACCTCGTATATATATATTTACGTATATAACGGGTGAGTGGATCCTTGTCATTTCATCGGTGCTTTGTATGTCACATGACATGGATTAATTCATCCCATTTGTGTTGCATTGGATTTAGAGTGCAAATTTGGTTCCATACGTTGCACTCTGCACATGTGCACACACATGTGCGCACGCACACACAACACAAATCCCCTGCGCTGTCTGGAAGCTGTTACCAGGAAGAAAGAATGAAAAGCTCAACTAATTTCTGACGTGATTTTTTTTTTCGATGCACTGAGGCTGTACACAGTCTTTTTTTTTGGTAGTACACACTCGCACAAGCGCCGACCCGGTTGCGTGTGTGTGTGCGCGCACGGGGGACAACAAGCTAACTGACACTGCTAATTCTAATGGGCAGTGTCCAGGTGTTGGGAAGAGAGACGGCTGAGAGTGTCTGATTGGCTGAATGGAGGCACCTGGGCCCATTGCTTCTGCTTCAGCCATGATGGATCAGCTGCTGCATTGCTCTCAGTGGGGGGTGTTGGGATTCCCTGTGGCTGGCTATTTGGTTGAATGCCATTTCTAAGGAGGGACAGCTCTCTATCGCCCTCTTGTGGCTTACCGCTGCTGACAGTCACACAACTGATAAATCTCATATTTACATCCCATATCGATCACTATCATCATCATCATGTGCACAGGCTGTGTTAGTTTACACAGTGCGTTACAAACTGCGAGAATGCATGACTGTGTGCATCTGCCACCTTTCAAGACTCAAAATCTGCAATTACAACATTGAGTCACGTGCTACTTGTGTTGAACCAGTTCCATGCAAAAGTTGCAAAAAAAAATTTTTTTTTTAGTTTGGACATATATGTTTTCTGCCTATTTATGCAGCATAAATCATAAAACAATGAATTATCCTCATAGCTGCAATAATAAACTATATCCAAGCTGACAAGGAGACAAACAGCACTGATGATTTAAAGGTGATGTGAAATAATCTATATGATCCAAGTATGATACAAAAAAATTAAATTCCTTGTGCTGACAAAAGCAGTGAGTGAGTGAGTGAGTGAGTGAGTGAGTGAGTGAGTGAGTGAGTGAGTGAGTGAGTGAGTGAGTGAGTGAGTGAGTGAGTGAGTGAGTGAGTAGCTCCCAGCCATCTTGTGTAGCAATAACTCAAAAACAATAAACACTTTTATCTTGTAATACATTAACTTATGAGCATTAAAGGAGGAAGTATGGAAACAGTGCAGAACAGAGCGACAATGACTAATTGATTATTAACCAACTGTTAAATTAAACAAACAACTATTTTGATCATCCATTAATCATTTTGAGCCATTTTTAATATCCAAATTCTCTGATTTCAGCTTCTTAAATATGAATACTTTCTGGTTCATTATACTAATTTCTTTACTCCTATCTGGCAGTAAACTGAGTTGTAGACTAAACAAGATGTTTGAAAGCATCACCTTGGGGTCTGAAAAACATTGATGGACATTTTTCACCATTTCTGTCGTGCTAACAATCCATTAATCAAGAAAATACTCAATCAAATAATTGGTTATGAAAATAACTGTTCATTGCAGCCCCAGTGGATAACACTGATGCACCACATCAACAGAAAAGTAAACTTTGATTTGTCCGCGTATTTCCATAAATGTGTCTGCCACCTGCTGGATACAATGCACACATTCACCTGAACTTCAGCAATCATGGGGAACAAAACAAACAACGGAAGGGAAAAATAAATACCTGAATAAAAGAATAACTATAACATGAACCTGGGGATGATACCAAAGGTTTTTGTCATTACTGCAAATTAGTGATAGCAAATGGGAAACACTCTTTTCCAACATTTTGAAACCTTTTCAATCCTCATGTTTCACAACATTGTTGTGAGGCCATATCAAGAAAAAGATATGCTGACACTGGCACCTGTTGGAGTGTTCAGAAAATGCCATCAATATGAAATTATGACTTTCTTATGTAAAGACTACAGACAGGGCACAGTCTGTACACTAGCATTTGTATTGCTTTTTACTTGTACGGTCCATCCGGAAAGTATTCACAGCACTTCACTTTTTCCACATTTTGTTATGTTACGGCCTTATTCCAAAATGGAGTGAATTCATTTTTTTCCCCTCAAAATTTTACTCACAACACCCCATAATGACAACATGAAATACAATTTTGAAATTTTTGCAAATATATTAAACAATAAAAAAACTAAGAAATCACGTGTCCATAAGTATTCACACCCTTTGCTCAGTACTTTGTTGATGCACCTTTGGCAGCAAATCCAGCCTCAAGTCTTTTTGAATATGATGCCACAAGCTTGGTGCACCAACCTTTGGGCAGTTTTGCCCATTCCTCTTTGCAGCACCTCTCAAGCTCCATCAGGTTGGATGGGGAGCGTTGGTGCACAGCCATTTTCAGATCTCTCCAGTGATGTTCTTGCTGGGCCACTCAGGGACATTCACAGAGTTTTCCTGAAGCCACTCCTTTGATATCTTGGCTGTGTGCTTAGGGTCATTTTCCTGCTGAAAGATGAACCATCACCCCAGTCTGAGGTCAAGAGCACTCTGGAGCAGGTTTTCATCCAGGATGTCTCTGTACATTTCTGCATTCATCTTTCCTTCAGTCCTGACTAGTCTCCCAGTTCCTGCTGCAGGAAAACATCCCCACAGCATGAAGCTGCCACCATCATGTTTCACTGTAGGGATGGTGCCTCGTTTCCTCCAAACATGACACTCTGTATTCACACCAAAGACTTCAATCTTTGTCTCATCAGACTAGAGAACTTTGTTTCTCATGGTCTGAGAGTCCTTCAGCTGCCTTTAGGCAAACTCCAGGTGGGCTGTCATGTGCCTTTTACTAAGATGTGGCTATAGTCTGGCCACTCTACCATACAAGCCTGATTGGTGGGTTGCTGCAGAGAGGGTTATCCTTCTGGAAGGTTGGATCTCTGACAGAGTGACCATCAGGTTGTTGGTCACCTCCATAACTAAGGCCCTTCTCCCCTGACCGCTCAGTTTAAATGGCCATCCGTCTAAACTGAGCCATTGGGGGAGAAGGGCCTAGCTCTAGGAAGAGTCGTGGTAGATCCAAACCTCATTCATTTATGGATGATGGAGGCCACTACACTGTTTGGGACCTATAAATGTTTCTGTGTCTTTCCCCAGATTTGTGTCTCGAGACAATCCTGTCTCAGAGGTCTACAGACAATTCCTTTGACTTCATGCTTGGTTTGTGCTCTGACATGCACTGTCAACTGTGGGACCTTATATGTAGACAGGTGTGTGTCTTTCCAATTCATTTCCAATCAACTGAATTTACTCCATGTGGACTCCAATTAAGCTGTAGAAACATCTCAAGGATGATCAGTGGAAACAGGATGCACCTGAGCTCAATTTTGAGCTTCATGGCAAAGGCTGTGAATACTTACGTACACATGATTTCTCCACACTCACTCACTCATCTTCAACTGCTTACTCCAATTAAGGGTCATGGGGGGCTGGAGCCTATCTCAGTATTCATAGGGTGTGAGGCGGGGTTCACCCTGGACAGGTTGCCAGTCTGTCGCAGGGGCATACAAACACATTCACACCCACACGCATAGACAATTTAAAGTTTCTAATCAACCTAACCTGCATGTCTATGGATGTGGAAGATTTTTGCAAAAATCTAAAAACAACAACAAAAAAAACTTTTTCACATTGTCATTATGGGGTATTATGTGTAGAATTTTGAGGGAAAAAATGAATTCTATCCATTTTGCAATAAGGCTGTAACATAAAATGTGGAAAACATGAAGCGCTGTGGATACTTTCTGGATGCACCGTATACAGCAGTATAAATTCATGTGCTGTGTATCGGAGAAGCAATTTATTCATGCTGAAGGTGAGCAGGCTGCAGTGAGTGCGACCTTGCCTGCACTTCTGAATCTTAACATGCTGCCATATGAAGGGTGCTGTTTGGGCATGGAGCTCTCCATGGCCTGAAGAGCCACCATTTCCTTAAGTTTTACAAATGCAGACATGCACGGAGCCTGCTTTATAGAGAGCTGCTCCTTCTGAGCACCTAATAAAATACACAGCTCAGTAAGCAGCCTGGGGTGCTTATTGGACAAGCTGCAGCTCAATAAGAAGCAACACAACTTCAGCAATTAAAAAAGTTGCAGTTCTTTCACAAAGAAGCAAACAAGAGCAGGTTTTATTTTAAAGAATTAATGCTTACAGGGGCACTTTTGCAATTTTTATTAAGAAATCTGCTATAACAAGCAGAAGATGTGTTCTTTGGTAAGAAGCCAGTGATGGATTATGCACTGGTTGCTGCACCAGTTGGTCCTTGTACCTGTGAAGTGGTGGAATAATCAGGGGTGTAATGTTCCAGCCAAACAAAACAAAACAAAACACCACTTCACTGATGCTCAAGTTCATCCATAGCAGGGAAGATATGTGCAAAATATCACTATGATTGTGCATTTTATTGTACTAAAGGCACAACATTTTTTGCACAGACACTGTTTGATATATATTTAAAAAATTGCATACCATGCCAGGTTCATTTTTAAATGTAACTGTGATTGGAATAGATTCAGCATGTAAGAATTTCAATTTCAATTTATTTCATTTCTATATTGAGCCAAATCACAACAGAGTTGCCTCAAGTTGCTTCACACAAGTAAGGTCTAATCTTACTAACCCCCAGAGCAGCAGTGGTAAGGAAAAACTCCCTCTGAGGAAGAAACCTCAAGCAGACCAGACTCAAAGTGGTGACCCTCTGCTTGGGCCATGCTACAGACATAAATTACAGAACAATTCACAAAACAAATATACAGGAAATGCTGTTGGTGCACAGGACAGGAGGGTCTCCAGCACAAATACCACACCAGTCTCTGGATGGAGCTGCACCTTAAACAGGGAGAAAAAACAGAATCAGGCATCAGAAAGACAAGAAATACAGTATAATTTGTCAGCATTAATCAACAAGAAAAACAGGATATACTAAGGTGATCGCCGGCCACTAACCCTAAGCTTCACTAAAAGACCCAGAATTTAGGTAAAGTTGAGGCTGCAGCACGCTCTGTTTCCTAATAAAATGAATTAAAAGAGTAAAAAAACGTAGAACTAAACTATGCCAGTATGCTAGCCATACAAAAGGGAAAATAAGTGCGTCTTAAGTCTGGACTTGAAAGTCTCTACAGAATCTGACTGTTTTACTGAAGCAGGGAGATCATTCCACAGAACAGGGGCACGATAAGAGAAAGCTCTGTGACCCACAGACTTCTTATTCACCCTAGGGACACAAAGTAGTCCTGCACCCTGAGAACGCAAAGCCCGGGCCAGTACGTAAGGTTTAATTAGGTCAGTTAGGTATGGAGGTGCCAGTCTGTGAACAATTTTATAGAAAACATAGAAAAGGTTATGTCGTTTACTATGTTGGGCCATACAACACTGCACACATGGTCACATTTCTGGACATCATCCACAACAGACCAGAGCAGACCAGGTGTGTCATCACCTGGGACAAGATTAATTTCCACCAACCTGGTTTGTTCCACATTTGTTTCAATGGTCGCCCACCTTTCATCATACTCAGTTGTCCCACATACTCTTCAATTTTTCTCTCTGTGGCATTGGAAGGTGTTCCATAGCCAGTGGATGAGGCTAATGAAGACAAGGATCACAGGGTATGCCAGGACTGAATACAACACCCCTCCACCCCCCATACATGTGCTTATTAAAAAATGATTATTGTTTTGTATTGTATTGAAGCAAAAACATAATTTTTATGAGTTTGCTGAGTTTTGTAAGAATGGTTTGCTTTTTGAAGATATATATAATGTTCTCCTGATTTGGTGCATGGTTTTGAGATGAATGTGTTGGGTTTTAAAGACGAGTTAGTTTCAAAGACTAAGGGCCCTGTCACATTTAACAAGAATCAAGCTGACCCAGGGTGAATGGAAAAAAAAAATTCACACCACATCTGAGAGGGAATAAGGATTGCCTGAGACAGCCATCCGACCACACAGACGGCGTCTCAACCTGCCCCAAATGATTTGTGCACATGCGGTGCACATTAAGCCTCCAAACACAGTCCAAATGTATGTGGAACACATTAGGCTCATTCAGACAGCTGTCAGAATGCAGTGAGATTATGACGAATGCACTTACATTGCTGTACAACTGAGGTCCGATTGGGGGTACAGGAAATATATTCCAGCTGCACTCTTGGTGCATTCAGGCACATTCGGCGCATGGTGGATCATGTGAAACTGCCCTACGAACGCGATCAGAATGCTTCAAATGCCATTTTCATGCCATAAGAATATTTAGATTACAGTCAGATTGCATTCTGACCGCCGTTTGATATATTTCCAAAACGACCGCACCTCAACTGTTTTGCACATGTGAAAAACATTCGGGGTGGCCGCAGGAAGTTGGCCGACTGTTTAGACTGCTCCCATACCGCTGTCCGATGTCCTCGAATGCACCACGACACCTCTAGAATGTGGGCTGAATTTTCATTCATACGGCATTCGGACTCATACGGCTTCTAGTATGGTAGGGGTATAAGCAATCAAACAAATGCACTATGCTGATGATGGACAGAGTGAAGGCTGAGTTTCAGGATACATTTTCGTAACATTAACCAAAACAAGCTTTTCTACCCATGTTGAACCCATGTTTGTATGTCTCCTTACAAGCCTCCAAGAGTTCTTTTCTCCTGTATGTACAGTTTGTGACACCAAGCGGATCTGAGAAAGCACCATTATTTGGCATGTTGGGAATGAGACCAGGCCATGTGATTAGTAAATGAGCCCAAAAATAGTGGCCATCATTTTTCAAATGAGAGGTGTCAAATCCAGTGCACGCACAAAAGTTCAGCAAATTTTATGCACTTTACTTGGTGAAAACAATCAGGCCAACTGTGCACATGTATTAGTTGTAGGAAAAATTAAGAATACTTATACCCCCGTCACACATAGCCAGAATCACATAGAATGGCATCAGAATGATGAATCGGCGCACATCCAAAAAGTGTTGGATTTCAGTTCCAAAACGTTCTGACAACCATCTGTGGAAGTCAACAAAATTGGTCAAAATCGGGTGGCAGCCCCCAAGTGTGATGCACATGTTCAAAACCCTCTGGGCGCCATCGAGATGGGACACCTATCCGACGGCAGTCCATGTGCAATCTGAGGTCCATCTCACCGCAATTTACATATTCTGATAGCGGTAAAACAGGATCCGAAACGATTTAAGTACATACGACAGAATCTCGAGGTGGATCTGGCATGGTATGCCTGCATGTGCCACGTATAATAATGTCCACCCCCCACGGAGCGCAAAGAACTGTTGAAATGTATGTGGCATGCTTCATTGTGATAATAATTATGAATTATTATCATGTACAGTGAATGTGAACAATATCAAACCGAAGCACCGTGCGCAATTGTGCGCACACCGCCGCAAATCTGAACAGGCTGTTATATCCACCATAGACCTTACAGTACAACTATTTGTCCATTCCTTCCCATGGCCAACTTAAATAATGTGAACTATTGTCTCCAGCATAACTGTATATAACATGGGCAGCTGTGCCTCTCCGTGGTGCACAGTAATGCGTCATTGCACACATCAGGCTCGGAGCTGCACGGATCTCACCGCTGTAATAAATGATCACCATCTCACTCAGATATGACATGGAATTGTTGTGGCAGGCCGTTACACCATTAATAAACACGAACCTCACCTCCAACAGCGGTCCAGGAGTGTTTCACAGAGCGGACGTGGACGTGGAGCCGAAACCACAGCCTGTGGTTAAAATCCTCTCACCCAAAATAATAAACAAATCCCATGTGATAATCCAACCACTGCAGCGTCCAGAGTTGCATTGTCCTCCTGAAGTGCGCAAAAAAGAAAAAAAGAAATTAAATTTTGCTGGAAAGGGTCCATCTGAGGCATGGGACAGCATGACGCACTGCCAACAAACTTTCAGCGAAAGCGTCCAGTGGCGTGCGCATGCTTAGTGGCTCATGCAGCATTATGCATAAACACACACACACATAAATACACACTTACGCACATGGCTGAGTGATAATTGCAGCCATCCAGACGTTTGGACATCAGGCAGTTTTCAGCGCCTTTTATGGCCGTCTGACAGCAGTCTGTGTCATCTAGCTGTTGTCTACATGTGCTTTGGATGCCATCGTACAGGTGTGGACGAGATAATTCGGATGAGTTCTGACATGGCTGACCACGCCTCTTTTCCTCCCGACTGCGTTGGATTATGATAATATTTGCCATATCGGGCATGGTTCCTGCACATTCTTGCTTGATGTGACAGGGGCTTTAGTTTAATTAATTGTGACATAATATTCAGAACTAAAAGTGGGATAGCAGCTAGGAAAAAACAAGCAGCAGAAGTCTCAATGTGAAAGAGGTCCACTGTCAATAACAGTGAGGTATTCATCTTGTCCGCCAGACACCTGCCCATGAGGCTGCAATACAGACAGGATTACACCAACGATTGTAGACAATCACATTTGTGCAATTCACAAAAGAACATATGAAATGCTCTCAAACTCCTGATGGTGCCTTTGCTAGTTCAGATCTCACTGTAGCAGCAAGCAGTTAAAAAAATAATAACTTTAAGCAGAAATGTGGGATTTTCTCTGCTACTACCAAGTATATTTAACAGAAATAGGCTTTTTAAATCTAGGCAACATACGGACTGACATAACAGCCACAGTAACAGATGGTGAAATGACTTTTTAATGTGACTTTTATTACATAGTGCATTTAGATATCCTGAAATTAGTGCATAATGGCTGATAGAAGCATTAGACAAATCCTTGTGGATCTGTAACCTGTTTTTCTTTACCCTCGTCATTACAAATTGATATTGATTTCTTTAATCCTTCATCACAGCTTCTCTCTTTTGTAGCCACAGAGGAGGATGCTGTTAAAAAAAAGATTGATAGATGCCTCCAAGGTACAGTTCATTCAGTTCAAGCAGTCCATACCTCTTCCTTCACTGTGCGCAAAAGCAATATTTTTAACAGCAGTAATTTTGAAAAAATCTATTTTGTCTTACTAATTGCTTTTTTTGTTATTGATCCTGTGAAATTAGGATTACTGTGAGAGAATTCTGATTTCAGCTTTTTATTTAGTCTGCAAAAGGGTGACAAAACCAACCACGGGGAACCTGTAATACAGCAGGCTGTCACCCCTGCGCGCAAGTAATAAGGTTGATGTCTGACCTTCCCTTCCCGCTTGCATTCCTACATCACTGCTTCATCTCCTGGATATGGCTTCACCTCCCTTCTGGGAATTACTTTCCTTGCTATCAATTTTTTTCCCCCTTTAAATATCCTACAGATTACCACAGAAGAGAGGATGCCACTGCCACCTAGCACAAGTAAAAAAGTCTTAAATTTGCAGCAGCTATCATGTTAGCACCCTCCCTTCATGTAATTGCTGGTAATGGTAAATGGACTGCATTTATATAGCACTTTTCCATCTGCATCAGATGCTCAAAGCGCTTTACAATTATGCCTCATATTCACCCCAATGTCAGGGTGCTGCCATCCATGGCGCTCACTACACACCGGAAGCAACTAGGGGATTAAGGACCTTGCCCAAGGGCCCTTAGTGATTTTCCAGTCAGGCGGGGATTTGAACCGAGGATCCTCTGGTCTCAAGCCCAACACCTTAACCACTAGACCATCACCTCCCCCAAATAGTAAATTAGCCACATAAGTGTTTCAAAATCTTCTAATGTTATAAAATTCTGTCCCATCATATAAACTGTTCTATAAATAGATTAGCAATCCTGAATATTATGCACTGTCTTCAGTCTGTCTACTTAATTTATTATTAACTTGCAGTAGCTCCCATAAGTTAGCTGTGTGCATTGGCAAACATTTTATAAAATTCTACAACACAAAAGTAAAACAGCCTGGTAATTTATCAACTGATAGCATAAATACAGTAGTGTTCAGAATAATAGTAGTGCTGTGTGACTAAAAAGATGAATCCAGGTTTTGAGTATATTTCTTATTGTTACATGGGAAACAAGGTACCAGTAGATTCAGTAGATTCTCACAAATCCAACAAGACCAAGCATTCAAGATATGCACACTCTTAAGGCTATGAAATTGGGCTATTAGTAAAAAAAAAAAAAAAGTAGAAAAGGGGGTGTTCACAATAATAGTAGTGTGGCATTCAGTCAGTGAGTTCGTCAATTTTGTGGAACAAACAGGTGTGAATCAGGTGTCCCCTATTTAAGGATGAAGCCAGCACCTGTTGAACATGCTTTTCTCTTTGAAAGCCTGAGGAAAATGGTACATTCAAGACATTGTTCAGAAGAACAGCATAGTTTGATTAAAAAGTTGATTGGAGAGGAGAAAACTTATACGCAGGTGTAAAAAATTATGGGCTGTTCATCTACAGTGATCTCCAATGCTTTAAAATGGACAAAAAAAAACAGACGCATGGAAGAAAACGGAAAACAACCATCAAAATGGATAGAAGAATAACCAGAATGGCAAAGGCTCACCCATTGATCAGCTCCAGGATGATCAAAGACAGTCTGGAGTTACCTGTAAGTGCTGTGAGAGTTAGAAGATGCCTGTGTGAAGCTAATTTATTTGCAAGAATCCCCCGCAAAGTCCCTCTGTTAAATAAAAGACATGCACAGAAGAGGTTACAATTTGCCAAAGAACACACCAGCTGGCCTAAAGAGAAATGGAGGAATATTTTGTGGACTGATGAGAGTAAAATTGTTCTTTTTGGGTCCAAGGGCCGCAGACAGTTTGTGAGACGGCCCCCAAACTCTGAATTCAAGCCACAGTTCACAGTGAAGACAGTGAAGCATGGTGGTGCAAGCATCATGATATGGGCATGTTTCTCCTACTATGGTGTTGGGCCTATATATCGCATACCAGGTATCATGGATCAGTTTGGATATGTCAAAATACTTGAAGAGGTCATGTTGCCTTATGCTGAAGAGGACATGCCCTTGAAATGGGTGTTTCAACAAGACAATGACCCCAAGCACTCTAGTAAACCAGCAAAATCTTGGTTCAACCAACAAAATTAATGCCTCACAGATGTGAAGAAATCATGAAAAACTGTGGTTATACAACTAAATACTAGTTTAGTGATTCACAGGATTGCTAAAAAAAAAGCAGTTTGAACATAATAGTTTTGAGTTTGTAGCATCAACAGCAGATGCTACTATTATTGTGAACACCCCCTTTTCTACTTTTTTTTTTACTAATAGCCCAATTTCATAGCCTTAAGAGTGTGCATATCATGAATGCTTGGGCTTGTTGGATTTGTGAGAATCTACTGAATCTACTGGTACTTTGTTTCCCATGTAACAATAAGAAATATACTCAAAACCAGGATTAATCTTTTTAGTCACATAGCACTATTATTATTCTGAACACTACAGTATGTACATACGCAGGGTGGGCCAATAAAATGTTACCACTTTTGTAATCCAAAGAAGAGGAGCGTGGATTGAACATGTCATCAATTATTGAACTGTGGGGAAAACAAAAGACAAAGTGGGAAACCTTTGGTATCAAATGTTAATTTGATACTTCTGTTACAAGTCTGTAAATAAAATTTTCGAATAATTTCTCATTTCAAAAAATTGTGTACGATCAAGAAGTGGTAACATTTTATTGGCCCACCCTGTATTTAGTAATGGATTGGTAAAACAGTTGCATTTTCATTCCTTCTTATGAGTTAGATAACATATCTTTAAAGTTATGTTTATCACAGATGTAACATCTCTTCATAATCTAATTTCAGGTTCAGATGCCCTGTGCGCAGTGGCATGCAGTGACACACAGTGACACAGTGTTTGCGAATTGGGTGCGCAATGTTCCTGTAGTTGACGCAAGTGGCATGAAATTTATATGTGCCATCAATTTTGAACATTTCAAAATTTTCTTTGTGTACTTGCACACAGCCTCGCACAGTTTACACACAGTTTACAATGAGTTTACTCGCTGGCAAGACTGCATCTCAGTGCAGGGATCAAATTTGTGCAAGTGCCAAGGTGACTTTAGTTCACTTGCAGACACCACTGCTGTTCACAAAGCTTTCTTATTACAGATCATAATCTCATATATATATATATATATATATATATATATATATATATATATATATATATATATATATATATATATATATATATATATATATATATAGCTGAAGCTGCTTCCTAACCTGTACATTAAAATCGAAAGAGCACACCGCGAACTCCAGTCCAGACCAACAGATCCAGCTGCTCCTCGGACCCGGTGCCACGAGGGGGCATGTGGGGACAACACCCCCTCATGTCATCAATCCCACACCCTCGGATGTGAGAGTTATCAAAAACATAAAAATAAAAAAGAAAGAAAAAGAAATACTGGAAAATAGCAAAATATTAGTCATTCAATATTATTATCACTTTACCGGGGCGTTGCTGGGCCAGTATTGTAGATTTACGTCGACGGTACCTGGCTATACCCACCCACTATGCGTAAACAAATGACGTCATAGCGCGCAGCCCAAGAACTGTTCGCAGAGGGGAAAAAAAAACTGTCCGCAGAGGAAAAGATGAAAATGCGAGAAGTGTGTTTGGTCCCAATAAGGATATTCCGGATGATTTTCTCATGGATAGTACAACAATGAACAGCAGCTAAAGCAGACAGCTTGATGAGGATGCACTGGCTAAATTGGAGAGCAGCACGTGCCAGCTAGCCGACACGACAAAAGTTAAATGAGCCAACTTTTTATGTACGCGTTACGTGTTGTGTATCTCAGTAAAAAGTGATAATAATGCAAATAACATGCTGTTGTTGTGCGGTATGCATTTTCTTAGTCCCTCCGTTCACGGCCAGTCGCCCGCAATGACAGATATTAAAGTTATGTATTGTTGTAAATATATCTACATGAAAGGTTTGTCTTTGACCCGTTGTGTGACTGTCATGCCCAATTGCGCTGTGTTTGCGCATGTGATGGAGGGCTGTATGTGGGGTTAATCTACTGTCTCGTGTCATTTCTCAGATCAGTTGTTGGTTTGGTTTTGTGGTATGCAGGAGATCACTTGAGCGAGGGTCTATACGTTCAAATAATAATTAAAAAAATACTGTCATCACTCTTTACTCTTACTCAGTCAGTCTCTTACAACGGTGTAGCCTAAATACATGAGCTTTCCAGGAGCGCACCCAATTCATTACGCACGCTCAGAGGCACGTCAACTCTGGTGCGCACTTTTTTTTGGGGGGGGGGGTGACCCCGCCCCCTGTGATAAACTCATCGCCCCCTTAAAAAATTTTTTCTAGCGCCGGGCCTGCTGCTCCTCCCAGATTAATCACCATGAGATTCCTCAACGCAGCAGTAAAAGATTTTGTTTTGCAGCAAGCATGAAGCCAAGGAAAGGTGATGTTTCAAAACAAGAGGATATTCTTCAATCAAGAGTATTCTCCTGAGCTACAAAAGAAGAGGGCGAAGGTCCATGGAGCCATCAAGCAGTTAAGCAAAAGGGCAAACAGGCAAAGTGCCTATATCCAGCATGGCTGAAACTCAAGATGGACTCGTGGAAAAAACTTTTTCCACGCTGATGAGCGCCGCTGACACTTTGAGGGAGCTGGGTGTCCAGGTACAGTGTGGACAGGAGGAGTGTATCGAGGGCGTCAGACATGTTTATAGTTTATTTTCTATGTCTTGCTGGAAATTTGGAAGTTCTGTGTTATGTTCATAATGTTCTTGCTTTGTTTTACCTGAGACGAGTGATTATTTCATTTCATTTTTACTTATTTATATAGCGCCAAGTCACAACAAGGTTGCCTCAAGGTGCTTCACACAAGTAAGGTCTAACCTTACCAACCCCCAGAGTAACAGTGGTAAGGAAAAACTCCCTCTGAGGAAGAAACCTCAAGCAGACCAGACTCAAAGGGGTGACCCTCTGCTTGGGCCATGCTACAGACACAAATTACAAAACAATTCACAAAACGAACATACAGGAAATGTTGCCGATTACTTTAATTTTGTTTAGTTTTATACATCTGGAGATGAAGTGTTTTTTTATTTTTTATGTCTAACAGATGTGAATGAGTGGACAGGGCTATGTTACATGAAACAAATACAATGATGACATTAGGCCTTGTGTTAAGCGCCTTGGGGCAACTTTGTTGTGATTTGGCACGATGTAAATGAAATAAATTGAAACTGAATTGAATTGACATTACTTAACTTAATTACCTTTAATATAAAATGAATAAACAACCCAATTAAAAGGAAAAAAGATATTGGGACAGGTAAAGAAAATGCAGTGCTCTACAGCTTTACGTCAAGAAACACACCGTACAGAAAGAATGCATAAGCACCAAATGAGGACTGTCCACATTTTTTCAAAAAGCTTGCACATTTGGTCGCAGATAACTGGGAAGGTAGTTTTTTATGGGTGGAGACTTGAATTGTGTACTGAATAGTAGATTAGATAAATTATCAACATCTTCTAAACCCCAAACCAGAATGTCCAAAAGTCTTTTGAATATGATGAAGGAGTTATGGTTGACAGATGCATGGTGCCATCTTTATCCAAAAGAGAGAGGCTTCACCTTTATGTCACAAATGCATGGGAGTTACTCGCAGTTAGATCACTTTTTAGTTTAAAAAATAAGATACATATACAAGAATACAAAAATGTGTGATTGAACCAATGACCGTCTCAGATAATAACCCAGTTACAATCTCACTTGACTTGAGATTGTAAGTGAATCTATATACTTGAATATTTTGCTTTGAATGACAATGTTTTGTGGGATGCAGGAAAAGCCACGATAAGGGGAAAAAATAATAATACAGGATCAAAGTTATCCAGACTTAAAAAAACAAAAAACAATTAGAATTAGAAACTGAAATCAGAAGATTAGAAAATGAACACTTGAAGTACTTGATAAACTTGAAGAAAATAGAACCAAATTAGATGAGCTATTGACATACAAGGTAGATGGTGCCCTTAGGTTCATTGATAGGAAATACTACAAATTAGGAAATAAAGATAGGAGATTATTATCATTTCAATTACAAAAGGCACAAGTCAACCATATAGTTCCAAAAATTAAACAACTTCATTCTCATTATGTGAAACTTGCTCAAAAACAATATCAGATACCTTTGCTAAATATTATGAACAAATACGAGGTATCTTATAAAACTGGCAGTTTTATAAAAAAAAAAATCTATATGGATTTGAATCACATGCGATTACACCAGACATGCTTGAACCCTCGTGCGCATGTGTGAGTTTTTTTCGTGTCGGTGACGTCATTTCCCTGTGGGCAGGCTTTGAGTGAGCACTGGTCCAGCCCTCTCGGCTGAATTCCTTTGTTTGAGACGCTGCTTGAGACGGCGCGCGTTGCTTTATCAAACTTTTCTCAGGACCTGTGAGGGATATCTGAGTGGACACTATTCGAGAAATTCAGCTGGTTTTCGGTGAAAAGTTTAACGGCTGATGAGAGATTATGGGGTGTTTCTGTCGCTTTAAGGACTTCCCACGGAGCGGGACGTCGCGCAGCGCTCTCAGGCGACGTCGTCTGGCTGTTTCGAGCTGAAATCATCCTAATTTAAGGCTCTGTTGACCCAGGATGTCGTGAGAGAACAGAGAAGATTCAGAAGAGGCCGGCATGAGGAGTTTATGCGGACATTCCACTGTTAAAGGTCATTTTGTAATGAAAGAACGTGCGCGCGCGCCGAGTCGTTTCCGTGACGACGATGCAAATCTGTGTGCGCCGCGACAGGAAAAACACCTCCGTGTTGAAAACCATTTGTAAAATTCAGGCGGCTTTTGATGGCTTTCAACAAGTGAGTAACTGAGAAGTTGTTTAACAGTTGGGCATGTTCCAACTTGTCCGTTAAGGTTTCCAATGGAGGTGGTTTTCCTGTCGCGACCCCCCGCGGTCGGGTGCGGCCCGACATGCGACTCTGCCCGCACGTTCTTTCATTACAAAATGACCTTTAACAGTGGAATGTCTGCATAAACTCCTCATGCCGACTTCTTCTGAAAGTTCTCTGTTCTCTGATGACTTACTGGGTGAACAGAGCCTGAAATGTGGAAGTTTTCAACTTGAAACAGCGAGATGACGCCGCCTCAGAGCGCAGATCGCCGTCAGGCACCGTGGGTCGTCCTTAAAGCGACACTACCAGACCAAAATCTCTCATCAGCCGTTAAAATTTTCAACGAAAACCAGCTGAATTTATTGAATGGTGTCCACTCAGTTGTGCCTTACAGTTTTGAAAAAAAATTTTATCAAACAAAGCAGCAGTCTCTGAGCCATTCCTAAACAATGAAAAAATCGATGAGAGGGTGGGTCACTCCTCACTCAAAGACTTCCCACAGGCGAATGACGTAACCGACAGGCGTGAAAAAACTCTCGCATGCCCATGAGGGTTCAAGCATGTCTGATGTAATCACACGTGATTCAAATCCATATGGTTTTTGAAAAAAATAATAAGGTCAGATACTTTTCTAATAGACCTCGTATATGAGTCAACTCCAGGAATCAAAAGAAGATAAAATACATTATTTTTTCTTTTAAAACCTTAAATTAGACAAACTGTTGACTGATGAAGCATCTACATTAGTAAAACCAATTACAGAAAAAGAAGTGAACAGAACAATTGTTCAAGAAAAAATAAGTCACCCAGAATAGACAGGTTTATGCAAACTGTATAATTATGGTAGAGAAGCTTGAATCTTCGACTGGACTGGATTGCTTGACGCGAGGACGTATCGCTTCAAATCGCAGAAGCTTCCTCAGCTAAAATTCTTGCTCTGGTAGTCTGACTTCTATCTTGACTCTAAGGACAGGATCCAAAGTTACAAACAGAGCAATGTAGTGTATTCTATCAGATGTCAGGAAAACTGTAACGAACACTACATAGGTGAGACTAAGCAACCTTTACACAAAAGGCTATACCAGCACCGCAGAGAGGGCACCAGTGGACCTCAGTCTGCAGTTCATCTCCACCTTAAAGACACTAACCACACGTTTGAGGACAAGGAAGTTAAAATCTTAGTCAGAGAGGAGAAATGGTTTGAGAGAGGGGTCAAGGAGGCATGGTATGTGAAACTGTTGAAACCGAGCCTTAACCACGGAGGGGGTCTGAGACACGCTTTGTCCCCTGTTTACAATGGGGTACTCAGGTCAAAGCAGTTTCAGTCTTTTGTTCATGGTAATGAGTCATTCACGTCATCAGCAGAGTCGTCAAGGGAGCCGGTAGGAGAGGCATCCATCCCATCATTAGGAGGGACAGCTGCCCTGTCATTAGGAGGGTGCTAACTAGAGCATAATAAGTGCTAATTAGAGCTATTGTTTAGTCACTACCCTATAGCAGTCTGCCTCTCAGTAGAAGGGGTCTGGTTAGGTTTAAAACTCCACCTTTTGTGGCTTCTGTTTATTCTTCTCTACAAGAGTCAAGACAGAAGTCAAACTACCAGAGCAAGAATTTTAGCTGAGGAAGCTTCTGTGTTTTGAAGCAAAACGTCCTCACGTCAAGCAACCCAGTCCAGTCGAAGATTCAAGCTTCTCTACTATGGAAACCACCTGGACAACTGAGAGCCTACACAGAAACATTGTATAATTATGGTTAAAACTCAGGGAACCCTCAAGAATCATGGTCAGAGGCTATCATCACAGTCTTGCATAAGGAAGGACAAGATCCACTGCAGTGTTCTAGTTATCACCCTATTAGCCTCTTGTGTGTGAACTTTAAATATAAACATCTATTTTAACAATTAGAGTACAAAAATATATTAAGAAAGTACTAAAAAAGGATCAGATGGGGTTCATTTCAGGTTACCAGGGGACAAATAATATAAAGAGAGCATTGATCCTGCAGTCACTTATGGCAAAGGATGTACAAACATCAATACTACTCAGTTTCGATGCTGAGAAAGCATTCGATCAGGTAGATTAGCAATTTTTAGAAAAAACATTAATTTAGATGGGCTTTGGTGAAAAATTTAGTAGCCGGAATCACGCAGAATGGCGTCAGAATTATGAATCGGCGCACATCCAAAAAGTGTCAGATTTCAGTTCCAAAACCTTCTGACAGCCATCTGCAGAAGTCAACACAGTCGGTCAAAATCGCCCGGCAGCCCCGAGTGTGATGCACATGTTCAAAACTCTCCGGGAACCGTCTAGAAGGTGACACCTATCCGACGGCAGTCCATGTGCAATCTGAGGACCATCTAACTGCAGTTTACATACGAGGTCTATTAGAAAAGAAACCAACCTTTTTATTTTTTCAAAAACTATAAGGATTTGAATCACGTGTGATTGCATCAGACAAGCTTGAACCCTCGTGCGCATGCGTGAGTTTTTTCACGCCTGTCGGTTGCGTCATTCGCCTGTGGGCAGGCTTTGAGTGAGCACTGGTCCACCCCCCTCATCAGAATTCCTTTGTCTGACTTCTTCCTGAGAGACTGGCGCTTTGCTTGATCAAAATTTTTTCTGAAACTGTAAGGCACATCCAAGTGGACACCATTCGAGAAATTCAGACGGTTTTCGGTGAAAATTTTAACGGCTGATGAGAGATTATGGACTGTTACTGTCGCTTTAAGGATTGCCCAAGGAGCCAGACGGCGCGCCGCGCCCCGAGCCGCCGTCATCAGCCTGTTTCGAGCTGAAAACTTCCAAATTTAAGCCTCTGTTGACCCAGGACATCGTGAGAGAACAGAGAAGTTTCAGAAGAGCTCGGGATCAGCAGTTTATCCGGACATTCCACTGTTAAAGGAGATTTTGTAATGAAAGACGTGCGGACGGATTCGCGCGTCGGCACCCAGCCGCTCATCACGCGGCGCCACAGCAAAACACCTCCGTTGGAAGCATTACAGGACAAGTTTGAACATGCCCAGCTGTTAAACAATTTCTCGGATACTCACTCGACTGAAAGCCATCGAAAACCGCCTGAATCGTACGAATGGTTATCAACACAGAGGTGTTTTGCTGTGGCGCCGCACCATGAGCGGCTGGGTGCCGAGGCGCAAATCCGTCCGCATGTCTTTCATTACAAAATCTCCTTTAACAGTGGAATGTCCGGATAAACTGCTGATCCCGAGCTGTTCTGAAACTTCTCACGACGTCCTGGGTCAACAGAGGCTTAAATTTGGAAGTTTTCAGCTTGAAACAGGCTGACGACGGCGTCTCGGGGCGCGGCGCGCCGTCCGGCTCCATGGGCAGTCCTTAAAGCGACAGTAACACTCCATAATCTCTCATCAGCCGTCTGAATTTCTCGAATGGTGTCCACTTGGATGTGTCTCACAGTTTCTGAAAAAATTTTGATCAAGCAAAGCACCAGTCTCTCAGGAAGAAGTCAGACAAAGGAATTCCGACGAGGGGGGTGGACCAGTGCTCACTCAAAGCCTGCCCACAGGCGAATGACGCAACCGACAGGCATGAAAAAACTCACGCATGCGCACGAGGGTTCAAGCTTGTCTGATGTAATCGCATGTGATTCAAATCCATATAGTTTAAAAAAAAAATAAAAAGGTTGGTTTCTTTTCTAATACACCTCGTATTCTGAAGGCGGCAAAATAGAATCCGAAACGATTTGAGCGCATTTGAGGGAACTTCAAGATAGATCTGGCACAGTATGCCTGCCGGTATGACCTGCACTGCCACATATAATAACGTTCACCCCGAGCGCAAAGAAACTGTTGAAATATATGTGGCACGCTTCATCATGATAATAATTATGAATTATTACGTACAGTGAATGTAAACAGTGGCTATCAAACTGAAAGGTCTGTGCGCTACTGAGCACGTTACCACAAATCTGAACAGGCTGTTATATCCACAATAGACCTTACAGTACAGATATTTGTCCATTTCTTCCCATGTGAATATTGTCTCCATCATAACACAGGCAGCTGCACCTCTCCGTGCTGCGCAATAACGCATCATTGCACGCATCAGGCTCAGAACTGAATGGACCACACGCTGTTATAAATGATTACCTTCTAACTCTGTAGGAGATATGACATGGAACTTGTGCCAGGCTGTTACACCATTAATAAACATGAATCTCACCTCCAACAGCAGTCCAGGAGTGTCACAGCACGCACCTGGACATGAAGCCGGGACAGCAGCCTGCGGTTAGAATCATCTCACCCCAAAGAAAAAATTTATTCCATGTGATTTTCCAACCATCACGGTGTTTAGAGTTTTGTTGTGCTCCTGATGTGGGCAAACAAAAAAGAAAGTTCCCTGGAAAGGCGCTCCGCCTGAGGGACTGCATGGCTCTTCTGCCAGAAAACTTTTGAGTGATGCTGTCCAGTGTGCCCCGCGTGCGTGCTTAGTGGCCCATGCAGTGTTACACACACACACGGCTGAGTGATAATTTCCGCGCCGGCGCGCACATGCGTGGGACACATGCGCGTGAGGAACACAGCACTCCGGTCTGTGTTTCCCATCCACACATTTGGAGATCGGGCAGTCTGCAGCTCCTTTTATGGCCATCTGACAGCAGTCTGTGTCGTCTGCATACACTCTGGATGTGATCTGACAGGTGTGGACGAGGCAGTCTGTCTGCGCGCCGACATTGCTGACCAGGCCTCTTTTCCTCCTGACTGCGTCCAATTATGGCAATATTGTAAACAAACAAGGAGTGATCTAATTCACTGGAAAGTTTTCCCCTTATCTCAGTTTGCCAAATTTGAAACAGTAAGGATGAATCTGCTTCCTTGTCTCCTGTTTTAATTCTATTCACTGTCTGTAAGAGTTCCATTTCCCATTTTTAACATGCTAAATAAATTTATCTATCAATTTATATGGCAACACAAGAGACCCAGAATTAACCTTGAAACACTTTATTTGGCTAAAAATGAAGGACGTTTGGCCTTACCCAAATTTGATTTTTTTATTATTATTGGGCAGCTTAACTAGCAGCATTTGTGACTTGGATTAATAGAAATGAGGATGCAAAATGGATTCACATAGAACAGGTTGAAGCTAAAGGTGCCCAATTATCTGCCCTACTCTTTATGGACCTAAAACATGTCAACAAAATGAAGACTGGAAATGAATGGATAAAACATACTATAAATGTTTGGACAGAAGTTAAAAAAATGGTAAAGGATACTGGATAAATCTCGCGAGGTATGCCTATAGTGGGCAAAGTAGATAAGTAGGCAAAGTAGACCTTCAATGTGGGATCATAGCTTTAGGAGCTGAGCAGCTAAAAGGCCTCATTATCTTTAATTAAATATTTGAAGAAGCACAATTAAAGTCTTTCACACAACTTCGAGAACAATTTGACCTTCCTTCAGATGATTTCTTTAGATATTTGCAAACTAGGCACGCATTACAAATCATAAAAAAAGAGAGAACTGGCAAAATTCCAAATGGTATATTTTATTACAATTTTAGAAAAACGTCTTCCGGTAAGCAAATGTATGTCCCATCACTATAAAAGACTTTCAACAGATCTATTTCAGAATACATACAGTGTCAAGGAAAAATAGGAATTAGAATCTAATATAATAACAGAAGACGAACTGTGGGATAAACTCTGTAACAGCAGTCAGAAGGAAATCAATATTCAGCAGTAGAAAGAATTTGCCTGGAAACTCAAAATCCAATATTGTTATAACCCTTTGGTTATTTCAGATTCTGTAAAGGATTCCTCTGCAGCTTTATGCTGGAGACAATGTGGCAAAATAGGGGATCATACACATAATCTGGGACTGTCCAGTCATTTTGTCCCATGGGACTGCAGATGGAAAATAGCCTTGAGCTAAATCTGGCATATTTTTACAGTATTTGTTTTCTGTTCATTAATATGCATTGTCCAATTCAAATGAATTAATAAATGAAATGTAGAAAGTTTTGTGAATCACACACACACACACACATATATATATATATATATATATATATATATATATATATATATATATATATATATATAAACTGTTTAGAACAAAATTGTAACGTGCCGCAGCCAGAAGCAGGTCAATAACATTCACGGAGTTCTAGTCATGGCTTTCATTTTGTATGAAACTCAGAGCAGCTGTGTGCAGGACAGACATCAAATCAAATCAATTTTATTTATATAGTGCCAAATCACAACAAACAGTTGCCCCAAGGTGCTTTATATTGCAAGGCAAAAGCCATACAATAATTACAGAAAAACCCAAATGGTCAAAACGACCCCCTGTGAGCAAGCAACAGTGCGACAGTGGGAAGGAAAAACTCCCTTTTAACAGGAAGAAACCTCCAGCAGAACCAGGCTCAGGGAGGGGCAGTCTTCTGCTGGGACTGGCTGGGGCTGAGGGGAGAGAATCAGGGAAAAGACATGCTGTGGAAGAGAGCAGAGATCAATCACTAATGATTAAATATAGCAGCATAACTAAGGGATGGTTCAGGGTCACCTGATCCAGCCCTAACTATAAGCTTTAGCAAAAAGGAAAGTTTTAAGCCTAATCTTAAAAGTAGAGAGGGTGTCTGTCTCCCTACCATATCACCCCAATAGAGCGCTTCGCTCTCAGACTGCAGGCTTACTTGTAGTTCCTAGGGTTTGTAAGAGTAGAATGGGATGCAGAGCCTTCAGCTTTCAGGCTCCTCTCCTGTGGAACCAGCTCCCAATTCGGATCAGTACTATGAGGTCCCTAAGATAAGATGGGACCTGATTATTCAAAACCTTATAAGTAAGAAGAAGAATTTTAAATTCTATTCTAGAATTAACAGCAAGCCAATGAAGAGAGGCCAATATGGATGAAATATGCTCTCTCCTTCTAGTCCCTGTCAGTACTCTAGCTGCAGCATTTTGAATTAACTGAAGGCTTTTCAGGGAACTTTTAGGACAACCTGATAATAATGAATTACAATAGTCCAGCCTAGAGGAAATAAATGCATGAATTAGTTTTTCAGCATCACTCTGAGACAAGACCTTTCTAATTTTAGATATTGCGCAAATGCAAAAAAGCAGTCCTACATATTTGCTTAATATGCACATTGAATGACATATCCTGATCAAAAATGACTCCACGATTTCTCACAGTACTACTAGAGGTCAGGGTAATGCCATCCAGAGTAAGGATCTGGTTAGACACCATGTTTCTAAGATTTGTGGGGCCAAGTACAATAACTTCAGTTTTATCTGAATTTAAAAGCAGGAAATTAGAGGTCATCCATGTCTTTATGTCTGTAAGACATTCCTACAGTTTAACTAATTGGTGTGTGTCCTCTGGCTTCATGGATAGATAAAGCTGGGTATCATCTGCGTAACAATGAAAATTTAAGCAATGCTTTCTAATAATACTGCCTAAGGGAAGCATGTATAAAGTGAATAAAATTGGTCCTAGCACAGAACCTTGTGGAACTCCATAATTAACCTTAGTCTGTGAAGAAGACTCCGGTGCTTCCGGTGTGAAAGCCCCATTAGCGTGTCAGATGGGAACTCTTATGTCCAATTAGCTCCGAGAGGGTTTTCATGTGACGTATCGGTCACGTCATTTTGTGTCCCGCAGCCATTCTGGATTACGACATGGTGGCCGCTGTGTTACGCTATGTGCATTTGGCAAACAATTGCAGAAGGTTTAACGTCGATGTGAAAAGCCTCACGGCACCGTGGTGCAAGCTGCCCTTCCAGCGCCTGGTGAGAGAAATTGCTCAGGACTTCAAGACGACCTCCGCTTTCAGAGCTCCGCTGTGACCTGGCAGCTTCCTAGTTCACAATATCGCAGTGTGACACTGTCAGCCAGTTCGTTACATCACCACTAAATTCACTACCTGGTATAAGATACGGATCCACTGAACCAACTGCTACACATCTATTACGATAAATAGCTTTATCTCGAGGATTTAAAGCATCGTAATAACCGGACATTCTCTTTATTTTTCTATCACGCGCCAGGCTCCTTGTAATCCAGAATGGAGATGGCACCTGTCCTGCAGCAAATCGGTCACATGATTGAAAACCCTCTGTATGTACAGTTGTGTTTTATGAAACTGATGCTTATCACCTCTTTCTGGAGTTTTGTTTGCTTTATGTGTGTGTGTGTGTGTACGCAGGGAATGAGGCGATGGGGGGGCGGGGGGTGCTTTGATATGTTTAGCACCAACCATATGCGACACCACAGACTCCTCTGGAGAAAGATGAAGGGGAGAACAGAAGGAAACTGTAGATAAAAGTACCGTTAAAAGAAATGGAATAAGAGAAAGCTGGGATGGGTGCAGGAGAGGAAACATGAAACGAGAGAGCGAGAGAGAGAAAAAGGATCTGAGATGGGGAGGCTGCTGGAGAGGCAACTGCGCTGAAATTTCAAGTCGTGCTTGTGGCATTGCTCTCGCAAGTTGACCTCTATCGTTTCTGTCTGGGAATCTCTCAAGGCCTGCCGAACACTGCTCAGGGCGGCTGTAATTCACTTTGGAGCTCAGAGATAAAACGCAAAGACACATCCAGTGGAAAGCTGCACTCGTACAGCCCTTTTATTTTATTTGTAGTCACAGTGGAGGAGATGAAAACACTGCGGTGTCCGCTGTTGATCGAACTTTCCTTCTGGGGTATTTTTACCTCCACGCTTGACAAGAAGGTAGGAGGGACGTGTTCATAAATGGACATTTTCCTCCCACTTCATCTTGTTGAAAGGAGCATTCCACACATCCAACAGCATCCAGAGGACACTCGACAGACTATTAATAGATTTTCCTCCTTTGTATTTGAATGTAGCAGATATTCAGCGCGCGCGCGCGCTACCGTCTGAAGCCTCTTTACCTGACCTGGCACAGGCAGATGCTTCATTCCACACAGAGAATCAGGGAAATAAATCTCCTCTGTAAACAGTTTTCAAACTCTGAGAGGAAGATTATTGAGGACAGTCTTCTGTGTAGAACAACACGAGGCCCATCACAAATGCGCTTGTTTGTCTCAGGCAGTTAAGCTGAGCATTTTCTCAGTGTAGTACAGGATAAAGGCTTAGCATTGGAAATGAGCAAACACCTGATGTGACTGGATCCTGACAACTAAAAACAGGACAAACAACATGTATTTGATGGAAAATTTAGCATTTCACCTGGTGTACTTTCAGTTTGGCTGGTAAATGGACGGCATGTACAGTGCATCTGGAAAGTATTCACAGCACTTCACTTTTTCCACATTTTGTTATGTTACAGCCTTATTCCAAAATGGAGTAAATAATTTTTTCACCTCAAAATTCTACTCACAACACCCCGTAATGATCACATGGAAAAAGTTTTTTTTTTTTTTTAAAGGGGATAGAGAATCAAAATCATCTTTTTCATGTTTTTGGTGTTAGTTCAGAGTCTCCCCGCTGTGGTGAAAACACACGAAGTGCCAGCAAGTTTCAGAACCTCTATTTCAAGTATTTCTCCTTTTTTGAATTGCCCCTAGAAAACAGGCCAATCCGTTTTTGAGAGAAAACCTATGTCACTTTTTCACCAATAGCCCCCCCCACACACACACCCACACCCACCCCCTTTCACACACGCCCCTTCGAAATTAATTATTCATAAGGTTGTGCCCACCTATTCGTACCACTGGAAGAGAAGCATTGGCGAGCTACAGGTTTGCCTTCCCAGGCTGTCATAGCGGACTACGATCTTTCCATATTCTTCCCACGGAAAGCAATGTATGCGATCACTGGCTTTTATTCATTTTTAACCGCATCCCCAGGACATACAACCGCCGACTATTTCGTTGCTCTGTGCATTTCACGGAGGACTGTTTCACCAACCTTGCTCAATTTCAAGCTGGCTTCATTCGGCATTTAATACTCAGTAGAGGGTCAGTTCCGACTTTGCGACAAAATAAACTCCAGCAATCAGTACAGCCTGTAAGTATCACATTTTGTTTTGTTTTAAATTTGTGTTGCGCTATATTCCTGTTGTACGAAATGCACGTTAGAATGGCACGTTAGCTCTGGTTTGTTCCTCTAAAGGGAATGAGCTAACCCCTATTTACATTATTATGCTGGCAGCAAGTAAGCCTGCAAAGGGCAGCTTGCTTATTTCAATGCATAACCTTTGGAAGTCACAGTAACCGAAGTAAAACAAAACAAATGAAGTTTCGCGGATTTTTTGTAGTCCAATTTTGCATGTGTTTTTGTTTTTGTTTTGTTTTTTACGTCCTCATCACGGCGCCGTGAAGGGAGAGCACACGCATTGTGTTCTGCGTGTGTCTGTTTATAAGAACCTTCTCGCCCAGAAGAAAAAAGAGCGCCAACAACTACCAGTGATGCCGGTAACGGCACTGAGCTTTACAAAGACATTTTTATGCTTTTTTTTCCTCCGAGCCACTCCGCATCTGCTGTTAAAAACAGCTGATCCTCCGCGCTTTCTTTTCAGTGAGAGCAAGGGCAGCCAATCAAACAACGGCAACTGATCAGCGCCAACACCTAAAGCAAACGAGGCATTCTAAACCCAGTGGAGTAACATAGCTGTTTCAGAGAGCCTTTTAGGAAGGTTCTGAGCCATTACAGACCCAACCAATTTTTGGGGGGGGCTACATATCACATCACAGAACAAGGATTAATGCCCCATTCAACCTCTCTCTATCACCTTTAAGTTTTTGCAAATTTAGTAAAAACACAAATCTAAGAAAAAGCATGTACATGGGTATTCACACCCTTTCCTCAATAATTTGTTGGTGCACCTTTGGCAGCAATTACAGCCTCAAGTCTTCTTCACAAGCCACAAGCTTGGCACACCTGCAGTCCCTGGGCAGTTTTGCCCATTCCTCTTAGCAGCACCTCTCAAGCTCCGTCAGGTTGGATGGGGAGTGTCGGTGCACAGCCATTTTCAGATCTCTCCAGAGATGTTCAATCAGATTCAGGTCTGGGCTCTGGCTGGGCCACTCAAGGACATTCACAGAGTTGTCCTGAAGCCACTCCTTTGATATGTTGGCTGTGTACGTAGGGTCATTGTCCTGCTGAAAGATGAACCATCACGCCAGTCTGAGGTCAAGAGCGCAGGTTTTCATCCAGGATGTCTCTGTGCATTGCTGCATTCATCTTTGCCTCAATCCTGACTAGTCTCCCAGTTCCTGCCACTGAAAAACATCCCTACAGCATGATGCTGCCACCACCATGCTTCACTGTAGGGACGACGCCTGGTTTCCTCCAAACATGACACCTGGCATTCAGACCAGAGAATTTTGTTTCTCATGGTCTGAGAGTCCTTCAGATAGCTTTTGGTAAACTCCAGGTGGGCTGCCATGTGCTTTCTTTTTTTTTTTTTTTTTTTTTTTTTTTACTAAGGAGTGGTTTCCATCTGGCCACTCTACCATACAGACCTGACTGGTGAATTGCTGCAGAGATGGTTGTCCTTCTGGAAGGTTTTCCTTCTCGTGGGTGTGTTGGTCTAAAACTGTGGTTGGTAAAGAGTTGGTAAGTTGATATCATCTGTCACTACAAACTGTTTGCAACTTAGGCAAGCAAAATAATCTGATGCAACATTCAGCACTGTTCGAAAAGCGTTACATTCAGACGCACCTTACATAAGAGGGTTCACAACAAATATATAGTATGCTTGCCTGCACATATCATCAGTAATCTGATATGGTGAAAAACAGCAGGAGGAGGAAGGGAACACTCACTCTCTCACATACAAATAAGACTGCTGTTGCACTGCTTCACCTCAGGGCTCTTTGGTGGCTGCTATCCATTGTATGCTTTAACAGGTGGGCACAAGAAATCATTTTCCCTGCATCGCATTTTCTTGATACTGCAATTGCAGAAGGAGAGATGACATTCTGAAAGGTTGACAACAGATTTGAACTTCAAAACATCCATTTATAATGAGCATGGAAACAGCCCTTTTGCAAAAAGGGTTGTTTAAATACAAAAAGTATAATTAGACACTTCCCAAATGGGCTTGCATCCTCTGCCAGACTAATTTCTTCATCCACCATTAAAATAGGACCCAAGACATTATTAAAAGCAAAATCTCTAATTTAATAACTACAAATAATGCATTAATTCCTCACTCACTCATTTTCAACCACTTACTTCAGTTAACGTTCATGGGGGGGCTGAAGCCTCTCCCAGCAGTCATAGGCTGTGAGGCGAGGTACACCCTGGACAGGATGCCAGTCTGTCACAGGACTACATATAGCCAAACAGACGCATTCACACCTAGGGAAAATTTAAAGTTTCCATCCTACCTAACCACCTAAGAAAATGAAAACTCCACAGGTGGGAATCAATCCCATAACCCCTTCTTGCTGTGAGGCAACAGTGCAAACTACTAAGCCACTAAGCTTAAATGTGCTACTAGCATTGAAAAAAGGTAATGCACTCCAACATCTGTTTAATGTAGTAATATGTGACAATACACTGTAGACCACATGTCACAGAAACTAGTGGATGTTGATCTTATTTGCCCTTTACCTTGTAGACTGTACTTTGTAGGGCCCGTATCCGCGAAGAAACTCAAAGTCCTCTCAAAGAGCTCCTAACTTAGCCTAAAATTTCCTGGCATGCAATCTTAGCCTAAGAGTGAGCCAGCTCTGAGCAAGGAGGTGACAGAAACTCCTGTCTATGTGAGGAGGCGGGGTTGACCCCATTGCTAGGAATGACACAGTCCTGTAAGAGCTGGGATTGGTTGTCACGGAAAGGGAAGGAGAAATAACAAAACAAATGCGCTCCGCCCTCCTACTCATGAATGGACAGTGAAATCAACCGATCATATAACCTGAACTGTATTAAAACGTGCAATCGTGAGGATAACTTTGTTGTGATGATGAAACTCAGCAAAATTAAATGAATTGTTACACAGCTTGAAAGTGTTTGAACGTACGCCATTCACATCCCAAATAATCTATATATTAAAAGTAGAGAAGCTTGAATCTTCGACTGGACTGGGTTGCTTATATATTAAAAGTGTGTGTGCGTGCAGGAGTTTAGTTAGTACGTTCATTGTGACGCCATAATATAATTGTAAATATGTCAAAAATACATGCATGACACAAGAAAGTGAAAACATTTATTTCCATTGTGGTCCATTTAAAATCAAATGTCAAAATAGAAGTAATAATATAATAAAATAACAGTATTAATAATACCAATAATAATAGTAGTGTGCATATGATAACAAGAACCTAAACAATTTCTAAATACATTAAGACAATAAATTAACATAAAATAATTATGTAGATCAAGCCAGTAGCATGTTACTGACTCGCTGTCATCCTACATGCGGAGACTATCTCTGCTTCCTCTGTCTTTTCTACCATTTTCTCTGTTTAAGACACTCTTAGACTTCTTAAAACTCCTCCTCCCTACTCTTACCAGTTTGACGCCTCCTAAGGCTCAAGGTGCTTTGCGGACAACTTTCATCTTTCTAAGGGAAAATTCTAAGAAATGTCTAAGAATTCGAGGAATTCTAAGATTTTCTTCGATTAATCTCACTAGGAGCTATTTTTATCCTTAGGCTGCTTCGTGGATACAGGCCCAGGTATTTTTAACTCAACTAATAATTGCATTCAATTTAACCTCAGCTGGAACAACTTAAATTTTTGACCCCTATACAAACCCAAAATGACCTTTGACTCCATTATTGCTGTTTGTCCCATAACTGAACATCATCAGGCTGCGACTATACTTTTTTGGGGATGAACAAATAAATAATGTGGTATACTTTTCAAAATGGAGGATTTTTAAATTTTGACCCCTGTGTAGTCCTTAATTGACCCGTACCTAGCTATAACCCCACCTATGCATCAGTTATCATAGGACATGGTACACTGTTGTGTTGCCAGCTTAGCTGTATAATTAGGTCAAAACTGACTGCAAGCTATTTCCTCCGTGAGCTGCAATGCAAGAACATTTCCAATTCTTTGCATCAATGCAGCGAAGCACATCTGAAAAATATTTCTCAAGCAGAACTGCGTCTTCACACTGAAGTGTTTCCTCGGATGGAGCAGCTCCATGACACCTGTCTTCTGTAAATTGTCTATATGAATCCTCTTTGGATTTATTGCTGCAATGTGAATATCCTTGCTTAAATCTGTGGATAATACACAGTAAAAACCTCATTAGAAAAATCAACATTATCTGCACTGTCAGTTGAAAGAAAATGTTACCATAAAGAAGCAAGTACATTTATCTTAATTTAAATCACATCTTGTTGTAGCATCAAAACAGTCACAGAAAACATCAGTTTGATGAGTTTGTTTAGTTTGACTCATTTTACATAGAAACATGTTTTGCCTCCAGTTGACCATTATGGATGTGGATTTATGCGTTGCTTCAGGTTCCAGCTTCAGTCGTCCATCTAATAAGTGGTTATTTGTGTTGCTGGCGCCTCTCTATCAGTGTGATCCAATCTGGCACTTCTTCTCTGACCTCTGCCATCAACGAGCATTTTCACTCAGAGAACCATCGCTCACTTCGTGCTTCTTCTATTTCCACTTTGGTTTGGTTTTGAGAAACGCCTCTTGAGGTTCAAGAGGTTCATAAAGCATTTTTACAAAGTTCTTAGCCTAAGCTCGATGTTGCACAAGTCGAAAATGATTTACCACATTGGTCCAAATTAAGACAAGGGTTTTTTTTGTTTGTTTGTTTGTTTAGATTTTTCCATAGAAAATACATCAGAAGAAGATGACGTCACCTTATAATAACAAATACTCTGACATGTCACTTACATCCACAAAAGGAAGCCTTGCTATACTGCCCTTGCAGTCCTTCACTTTTCTTTTCTTAATGCTGTGTTTACACATTGGCACGACGCGTTACGAATGTCATTTTTCTGTAATTTGTGGCACATTCCTGTCATTCTTAACGTGACTTAATGCATCTGAATAGGTTTCTTAACAGTGTGTGTAGGTGGGTGATTCTTTAACTACGGGCACTATTGGCCTTGTAAATGTAATTTCCACCACACCATTGCCTTACAATATAAAGCGCCTTGGGGCAACTGTTTGTTGTGATTTGGCGCTATATACATGTGCTCTGATGTCACTGTTTATCTCCATAGAAACTACCCAAACAATCTTTCATACAAACTGTTTAAAGGGACATTACAGTGTTGTGGTGGAAATTATGGCAATAGTGTGGGACAACTACATTTTGTTTAAAAAAAATCACAACAGTTGTATGACATTGAATACCCCAATTATGTTTTGATTATTTTACTGATATTTTATTCAGAGATATTTTAAAACATTAGAAAAAACGTTTCTTTACCATTCATTTTTATCATTGAAGATCAAAAGTCTGGGTGTGGGACAAGCACAAAACGGCAATATTTGCATATAATGATGCTGAAAAAAGGTGAAAAAGTCATCATAGACTACTAGAACAAATTTCTTAACACACTTTCATTGTAAAGATAACTATAAAAGTGTGAAATTTCCCCTTTTTTCTGTTTTTCATACAATATGATCAAAGGACATAATAAGTGCCCGTAGTCTAAGAATCACCCAGGTGCGTGATATTCGTGGAGCATGTTTTTCGCTGTTAGAAAAATCTTCCACGAATGTCACACATCACCCTCATTTTGCCTCATGTCGTGGAGTTCGCAACTGAGCGTGTTGATCCGTCTTGATTTGTGGTGATCCTTAATAGAGCGTGACAGCATTCGTAGTGGTTCCTGTGATGGTTCTTGGAGTCCATACTGTCACGCATCATTAAGAATTGTCACAAAAACTGTCAAGTTTTGACACAAGTTGTAACGCGGTGTCAGATTTCATTGCGTGACACGACGGATCACTACTCTCATGTGCGCACAATTAAACCCTGCTGCACCACAATCTGTTTTATTGCTGCAATATGCCGACAAAGGACACTGACACCAAGTCGGCTAAGTCTCGTTCCAATGCTCCTCAGCACACTCCTGCAGGTGTTCCAGCTACTGGTGTGCCTGATGTTCAGGAGAACGAGTCTGAGCCAGAGGAGAGCCACATGCAGCCAGACATCTGGCTCTGTCTCCTCCTCCTCCTTTTTGTGCAACTCAGCAGCTGACAGTAGCATGAATATTGGGGGGGGGGGGGTTTGGCAGAGACAATTTGCCCCATTCACAACGTGACAGAATGTAACTATGCACTGTTATGCACAATAGCGCAGGACATTCTTCACCGTAAATAATGGTTCCTGATCATTCGCCAGCAAAATGTGCCATGTGCCATATAGGTGGTGCATCCAGTCAAAACCTCTGATGTTGGCCAGCGGAGGCCAGTAGAGCGCAACAGAGCAGTAACGGCGTACGAGCAGAGGTGATGTAGTGGAGCTCAACTCTTACCACCATTTTAGCATGAACATAGATTTTAAGCATGATGAAAATTTTTTCCATAACCGCGATGAACATCAGCGACATCAGCTGACTTTGATTTAGCTGCTGTGGAGTCTGGCGGACCGCGGTGCTGGTCAACAGCAACTTTTCACTCTCTGTCAGTAAATGCCGGGATAATCGTCAATGGGTGAATGGGCGTTTTGAGTCCTCACCCACTCGACTATTTGATGGTGTAATTGCAGTAATCCTTCACCCACGTAACGTTGGTGAGACCGTGAGGGCCGACACTGGGACTGGGCGTGTGAGATACTATTTGTACTCACGGTGATGAATGCTGCTTCATTTTAATAGAACTTATCCAAGAAACTTGAACAACATAACCACAAGAACTAGCAAAACAGATTTTCAAACTCCTCCCCCTGGCTGCCACTGATTATATATTCAATTTGCTTACAGATGTAATATTGTCAAATAAAGCATTTTCATGAATTAAATGGAAAAAATGGTTCCAAAATAATGTCTTTACAAAATGGAGTTTGTCTTATTTTCAGGCCAAAATGATGATTTCTTTGCATTTTGAGCTGCAGCAGGAAGGTGCACTCTCATGAGTCCTCTGCTAGTTTTCTAACGTATTATGTTTTTCTTTCAGAAGCAAATGTGCTTAAATGATTATGTGCAGGAAAAAGCTTCCAACTGAGTCACATTCTGTGAACAATATTTGAATGAATCCCTCCAGTTTTCTGCACCTAAAGTATTTCAAACACAAATGGGTGATTCTTTAACTACAGGCACTATTGGCCTTGTAAATGTAATTTCCACCACACCATTGCCTTACAATATAAAGTGCCTTGGGGCAACTGTTTGTTGTGATTTGGCGCTATATACATGTGCTCTGATGTTACTGTTTATCTCCATAGAAACTACCCACACAATCTTTCATACAAACTTTTTAAAGGGACATTATTGTTGTGGTGGAAATTACGGCAATAGTGTGGGACAACTACATTTTGTTTAAAAAAATCACAACAGTTGTATGACATTGAATACCCCAGTTATGTTTTGATTATTTTACTGATATTTTATTCAGAGATATTTTAAAACATTAGAAAAAACGTTTGTTTACTATTCATTTTTATCATTGAAGATCATAAGTCTGGGTGTGGGACAAGCACAAAACGGCAATATTTGCATATAATGATGCTGAAAAAAGGTGAAAAAGTCATCATAGACTACTAGGACAAATTTCTTCAAACACTTTCATTGTAAAGATAACTATAAAAGTGTGAAATTTCCCCTTTTTTCTTTTTTTCATAAAATATGATCAAGGGACATAAAAGTGCCTGTAGTCTAAGAATCACCCAAATATGTTCCCAGTGAATGAATTTCTGCACCATTTGCAACCCAAGAGAAAAGGTAAATGATCATCATGTTTTCACTGACTTGACAATATAGGATAGTTTGAAAAATGATGGCACTCATCTTCTGATCTCATTAGAATAATGCAACCGACTGTCTTTTCATTGCTGTAATGGCCTTCATTTGCATTGTGGGAAGCTGGTGGATTGCAGTAGCGTCTGCCTCCGCAGCCTGCATGCAGAAACCAAACACCGGATGATTTTTGGCAGCTAACCACCCCGCTTTCTCAGTTGCACGAGCCCCTTCAGGGTACAGCAGACTGAAATGCAACAGCACAGTGGTACGTGCAGATTGGCAGAAATAAACACAGTTAAAGAAACATTAAAGAACAGAGGTTGTGTGATTAGTCGTGTCAGTGTGATCTTTCATCTTATCGCGTGCAGCGGGCGCTGTGTAAATGCAGGGAGACAAAAGAGCACGTTTCATGGAGAAAAGCGCAGCGTGTTCCACCGCTCGTGCCTTTTGAAATGACAGTCTGTGGGGTGGTTTGGCATAATGATAACCTCCAAGTGAGCACTTGTTAAGAGTAATTAGAGTGAAGTGGACGGAGGAGCGCCGGAAACCTGGCTGTCCTCTAATGAGTCGTGTGAGAGGCAGCAGCAGCAGAGGAGGAGGAGAAGGAGGTAACTGCATGCACACAGCTCTGCTGGATGCTGACAGAGTGCACGAAGCATTTTACACGAGATGTTCGAGGTCACAGGATCAACTGTTGTCGTTATTAACCTGCTGATGTGCACGCAGTAACTGCGTTTATGAAAATATGTATGCTGTAAACGCAGTATATCAGTGGAAAGAATCACATCTCTGCAGGATGAGCCAGGCCGGTCCTGTGCCGCCTCTACACTCAGTCTCAGAGCAGCACAGGACGAGAGTGAAGTCTGGGTCTGTAGCAGTATCATCAAAATGCAAAGAGCAATTTCAGTCAAACTTGGAGGATCATCCTCTCACAACACAGGTCAAGGTCATAGGTCCAACGACAGCCTGCCATTGGCTTCACGATTCAAAAAAATGAGGAAGTCGGGCCCAAATGTCCACAGCAGTAGTCTAAAATTGTGTGCCATAGTCAAGCAGGAAGCTTCGATGGCCTCACATGAAGCCCTACCGGAAGAAGGAAAAAGTTGCAGTTCCTTGACTGGCCACTTGAGGCCTGCTCCAAAAGAGAGCAACTTCCCGTTCAAGTCCATGTTAAAATGTCCAACTTTAGAGCAGAAATAAACATGTTTACAGGATGGTCCAGAAATGATTTTGGTCTCTATAGATAGTTTCCTCTTCCATGACAACTTACCTTTCGGGTTTCTAGCTTCTTTGTTTAAGACATTTTAAGCCATAAAGTTCTGTATATTTGATTGACAGCAGCTGAATTGAGGAACTCCACCTCTCATGGCTTCTGTTGCTCAGAGTCTGCTCGTTGCGGCTGTTAGCTGTTGTGGAGGATGTGTCTGTCTTGTTTGGAATATTTTGATCCAAACACTTAGAATAATCTGGCTTGTTGAGTGTTGAAATGTCCTAACGGATCATCTAAATGGACTGCATTTATATGGCGCTTTTCCATCTGCAGCAGATGATCAGAGCACTTTACAATAATGCCTCACATTCACCCAGATGTGAGGGTGCTGCCATACAAGGTACTCACTACACACCAGGAGCAACTAGGGGATTAAGGACCTTGCCCAAGGGCTCTTAGTGATTTTCCGATCAGGCTGGGGTTTGAACCGAGGATCCGCTGGTCTCAAGCCCAACGCTTAACCACTCATCACCTCCTCTAAGACATCTCTGCTGCAAATATTCGCGCTGAGTGAAATTTAAATCTTATATAATGTTGTATGCTAACACTGTTAGCATTTTTAGCAGCTCTCGCTAGCCTGAAGTCCCATTAATGCACAATTACTGAGGAAACTAGAGCACTGTGCTTGAAGAGCGCAAACCTCCACCAACACAAGTTTCCAATTCCACAAATTTTTACCTTGGAAAAAATTTTCAAGGTCAAAGTCCTGTTAGAAGTGCTTTTCTAAGCTAAAATATAATACAAAATAAAGATCAAAAAGGGCTTTTCAATGTTAAATATAGAACGCAATGCTAATGTACCCTCGGGTGTATGAGCATAAAAATAGGAAACATACAGTTTCACTTAGCCAACAGCACCAAAATACTGCCCTGGTGGACAAACCTGAACATAAAATGTGACCTTTTCATCCTGAAAGTAGGCCAAGGTCAGCTACCTTTAATGTCCTGCAAGTTCACCATCCTGAGATTATACTTTGTAAATGGAACATTGCAACAACAAAGAGAATGGATGTAATGAATGAAAAAGTGTGTAGAAAGAATGTGACCTTTTGACCACTTACAATAAGTCAAGGTTAGCCGTCTTTGAATATGTCCAAGGTCTGTGTCGCAAGAATGTTCCCTGTGAATTTAAAGACCCTGGCAGTAATAGGACTGGACTTAATGCTGAGCACAGACAGACGGACAGATGGATGGACGAACGCAAAGTCTTCGCCATACCCGATGCCCATATTTTGGCTTTGGGTGATCAAATATCCTCTAAATCCACAATAAGGATCAGATGTGGATCAGACTTAGTCTGATCCAGTTTGCACCTCAGTGTCACAAATGAGAGTGATTGAGGCACTTTTGATTGCAATATAATGCAAAATGTACATCAGATGGGCTGTTCTATATTAAATTGCCCACAAAATCCACAATCCGAATCAGATCTGGATCAAACATTGTCAGGCGATAGTGAGTGTCAGTCTGAACCTCACTTTAAAATATGAGAGTTTACACTGTTGATTAAGATATACGAGGTCTGTCAATAAAGTAACGGTCCTTTTTATTTTTTTCAAAAACTATATGGATTTCATTCATATGTTTTTACGTCAGACATGCTTGAACCCTCGAGCGCATGCGTGAGTTTTTCCACGCCTGTCGGTTACGTCATTCGCCTGTGAGCACGCCTTGGGAGGAAGTGGTCCCGCCCCCCTCGTTGGATTTTATTGTCTGGAAATGGCGGAATGATGGACTTTTTTTCCATCAGAATTTTTTCAGAAGCTGTTAGAGACTGGCACCTGGAAACCATTCGAAAAATTTATCTGGCTTTCGGTTGAAAATTTTACGGGCTTCACAGAGAATAAGGTCTGTTACTACAGCTTTAAGGACTCCTTTAAGGACTCCTTTAAGGACGCTCGGCGCGCCGCGCTCCGAGCATGCGGCACAAGCCACCGGATCATTTCTAAGCTGATGGCTCTGTGGATACGAGACCGTCGTGTGCTCTTTCTCTGGTTATCACAAGAGCTGGACATCAGCCATTTTCCAGCAGATTTCACTTTTAACAAGAGATTTTGTCATGGAAAGCCGCGCGGAGGCTTCGCACGTAAAGACCGATTCGCTTTGGAAGCGAGACAAAGGAACACCTCCGTTTCGGCGTGTCAGAGGACAAGTTTGGACATGTCCAGCTCTCCACAATTTCTCTGATACTTACTGGACTGGTAAGCATTGAAAGCCGAGATAGACATGTCCAAACTTGTCCTCTGACACGCCGAAACAGAGGTGTTCCTTTGTCTCGCTTCCAAAGCGAATCGGTCTTTACGCGCGAAGCCTCCGCGCGGCTTTCCATTACAAAATCTCTTGTTAAAAGTGAAATCTGCCGGAAAATGGCTGATGTCCAGCTCTTGTGATAACCAGAGAAAGAGCACACGACGGTCTCGTATCCACAGAGCCATCCGTTTAGAAATGGTCCGGTGACTTGTGCCGCGTCGTCACAGCTCGGAGTGCGGCACGCCGAGCGTCCTTAAAGGGGTCCTTAAAGCTGTCCTTAAAGCTGTAGTAATAGTCCTTATTCTCTGTGAAGCCCGTAAAATTTTCACCGAAAGCCAGATAAATTCTTCGAATGGTTTCCAGGTGCCAGTCGCTAACAGCTTCTGAAAAAATTTTGATGGAAAAATAAGTCCAAATCATTCTGCCATTTCCAGACAATGAAAATCCGATGAGGGGGCGGGACCACTCCTTCCACAAGGCGTGCTCACAGGCGAATGAAGGCATGGAAAAACTCACGCATGCGCACGAGGGTTCAAGCATCTCTGACTTAAAAACATATGAATGAAATCCATTAAGTTTTTGAAAAAAATAAAAAGGACTGTTACTTTATTGACAGACCTCGTAATGTACTGTTACACAGAGAGATGCATATGCAGAAAAGACTGTTTGTATTCTGTTTAATTCCGCTGCTGCCCCCTAGTGACCGGATGCGAGTAGGGTTTAGTTTCTTCTACTTCTCTCTCAAAAAAGGTCAGTCGGGCTAACATAGCCATTCCACAGTGTGGTGCAAACACAGTTCATCAGCGTTCTTTAAGCCTTGGAGTATCTTTGTCCGTAAGTTAACAAATGTTATGGTGTTGTAACGTTGCTTTAATTGGAAATATCTCAGTTTTTCTCTGTTAGCAATTTATGAATGTTGTCATATTAGTTGCAACTTAACATGAGCAGGCTGCTAGCTTTCTGCTAGCTCCAAGTGAATGCTATGCTATTACAATTAAAATGCATTGAGGTAAACACTGTTATATGGCTGGGGGGGCCTGGCTGCCGGTTTGTTTCTGTTTTTTGGTTTTCCTCCCAGGTGGCGTGCGTTTGGGACTGAGGGGCTGTGTTGCTGAGGCTGTCAGGACCTCACCCTGATCACCTGCGACTCGTCAGGACTCACAGCTGTGGTGCATCTGGATGGATTGGAACATGTTGGCATTTAAGACTGGAGTGCACAGTGTGTATTTGCCAGAGACTCGACCTTGTGACCAGACGGGTGAGATCGTCGTCTTGGGAGCCATCCCATCAGCAGCGGATGCTGAGAACGTCCAGGTTTGATGCACAGTCTGTGAAAGAGGAGGGGGTGAGGTCTCACGCTCGTCAGCACACTTCCTGAGGTACGTTAGATTTTGTGACTAACAGTTATACAGTCAGTAATGTGGTGTCCCTCACACCTTATTGTATTGAGCTGTTTGTTAGTCATGTATCAGCTTTCACTGCAGTGGAGTTTTGTGAACTGATTGTTCCATGCCTGCAGGTTGGGAAGCTGATTAGTAATCAAGCCAGGAAGTGTTTGCTGTTTGTACACCTTTAAGTGTTCTGTGTGTAGAGTGTGGACTCACATAATGGTTCCTTCTTTCACAGACTCGGTTGTTGCGGCCACCTGGGGGGTGTCGGCGGGGTCCTTGGGTCCGGAACAACTTCTGGCTCCGGACCGTTAGCGCTGCTGGGAGCGCACCACGCCAGGCCGCACCTTTTGTTATTATATTATCACTGTTATGTATTAAATTCAGTTAGCCTTTGAACCGTGCTCTGCTTATTTCATACTGGGTCCTTCAAACGCTGGTCGGTTCTCCGAGCTGCGTCCGACACATAACAAAACACGTTCCTATTACCTGTGTGAACAGAAATGCAGACCTATAAGTTAAAATGCTACATCTTGGTTAAATTTGTATGTGCTTTATGCATTTTTATTTAATTCATGTATTTAATTTGAATGCTGAATGTATTCACAAGGTGTTGTGTGTTGGGGGGTTTGGCTGGACATTTTGGTGTTTTCTTTTCTTTGCTCTCCAGGTGGTATGCAAACTGGGTTTTGTCTGTGGAGAAGGTGCTGGCAGAAGAGTCCTTCACCCTCATCAGCATTATTGGCTGCACTTGTGGAGGATGTTCACATGCAGGCCTAATGACTTGCAGCACCTGTGGATGATGCTCACGTGCAAACTTAAAGACTTTCAGCTGAAGCAGATAATGAGATGGCGTTCTGCATTTAAGCCATGAGTGATTCGAGCAGAACTGCCGGGAACTCGACCTTGTGACGTTCGTTTGTGAGACGCTGAGGACCGCGCCTGGGTTTGACATATCGTGCCTGTGAAGGAGGACGGGTGAGGGACACATGCTGTCAGCACACATCAGAGGTGATGATTGTCTGAATAAGTATTAACAGTAATTTGGTATTTTGTTACGCAGTATATTTGAACATTGATGAGAATTGTGCAGCTCGCTTCTCACTGTCGTGGCATACGGAATGATGATCCTCCACCTGTTGTGAGAACCTGCTCATTTACATAAAGCTTAAATTCAGACCTGAATGTGTTGCTGATAGCGTGTGCCTTTGAAGGATATTTGTTGTAGCTGTTGACTTACCTCACCTTTTCCATCCTTCACAGAGTCAGTTTGTCGTATCCACCTGGGGGGTGTTCGGCGGTGAGTCTGGGTCCAGAAGCGTCGGGCTTCGATCCATTTGGGCGCTGGAGAGCGCGCCGTCCTTCACCACGCCAGATAACCGCATATTTATGTTGTACACAAATTATTGCACAGAAGGAAAATAAAGTTGTTTTGTTTTTGGAACCGCTTTTTGGTTATTTAGCGCTGGGTTCAGTCAGACGCTGGTCCGCTCCTCAACCCGCGTCTGCACATAACACAAGGTGTCCATTGACACACATTTTCTTGTTTATTTTTCAGTTTTATATAAAAGATGAAGGCATCTTTGACAGCCTGAGGTCTTTTTTGTTCGCTATCTGTCTAGCATAGTCCAGCACGTCTGTGTGAGGACAGAATATATAATTAAAATACACATTTTACATTATATACACATTAAATGGGGTTTTCAATTTTAATGTTGTGTGGGCCGCTGAAGAGGAGGTACTGCTGGCCCACCACCACCAGATGGCGCCCTGCTTGGAGTGCGGGCTCCAAGCACTAGAGGGCATCGGAGCCGCTGGAAGTGACAGCTGTCACTTATCAGCACCAGCTGTCACTCATCACCATCACTACAAAGGCCGGACTGCAACTCCACCTCCTCGCCGAGAAATCATCTACCATACAGGTAATTCTCTGCTGTATCTATAACAAATAATAGTCTGATCTCATTTGCAGACGTTTTCCTGTGACGGTGTCCTTATCTGCGGTATTGGCGTTTAGTGTGGACTGCGACGGCTTCGCCTCACACCCCAAACCAGATAAGTGGTTTCACAGGAGCTGTACGAGTGTGTTATTGGAGGTGGAGGTGCTCCCTCCTAACTGAACACAGACTGTGGAATTACTGAGTGTGCGTACTCACACTCATCAAACTGTTTCTGTTCTCTGCCAGCAGTACTGGGTCTGAATGCTGAAGACAGTGGCCACCTGGGGCGCAGGGCTTGGCGGCTCCGGTGTTCTTCAGATCCGTTGGTGGTGGAAGCTGTGTGGGTTCCGGCTCTTCTATCACCAGACGTCTTCTATCTTCGAGCCTGCCACACGCCACCTTGTGTATGATTGACATTCCGCACTATTGTTATTGTCTGTACTTCGTTGTGCGCTTCACAACATTAAATTGTTACTTTTTGGCTTATCCATTGTCCGTTCATTAACGCCCCCTGTTGTGGGTCCGTGTCACGACACCTTCCCAACAGTTAAATTTAAATGGCTACAAAATATGTAATCTGGATCAAACTTTGTCAGTCGATAAAGGATACCATGCTACATAGTACTCTCAAATATGAAAGACTGTCAGGTCAATGCCTGTTCCATTGAGGTACCTGCTGTGATCTGAGGTCAAATTAGAAGGTGTCATCGAAAGCTCATTAATGACTAGAGATGGGTATTGATAAGATTTTATCGATATAGATACCATTATTGATTCCGCTTATCAATCCGATTCCTTATCGATTCCCTTATCGATACCTCTTGTGAATTTTCTGTGTACTAAAAGTAGGCTTTACAGGTTTTCTATGTCAACAACATTTTATTGAGTCTTAAAGTAAATAAATGTGAAATTGGTTACTGGATCCTTAAACTCTGGACATAATAAACTCTACATGGTGGATCCTTGATTTCTGGACAAAAATAGAAATATAATAAAAATAAAATCTGTAGTTATTGTCAAAAGCATTTCCTTTCAGACATTATTGGCATGAATGTCTTTCCATACGTCTGAGCTGAGCTCTTGCAGCTGACTGTGCTGCACATCAGGATGTAATTCATAAAGAATGCAGGACGTCTCATTTTGGGAGGAAAAAAATTTTAGTCGATTGTAGTTTATTGTCTGTATTACAACGTTTGGAAAGAGGTGTCATTTTATTTAAAGCAGCAATTCATTTTGAAGTTATTAATTCCGACCATACTCTGTCTCGGCAGAGAGCGGCGCAGCGTTTGAAAATGTGCCAACGGAACGGAGGACGATTCTCGTTTCTTGACTGCAACAAGACAAGACAAGAGTCCCAGTTAGTGACCTTAATCCACACAAAAGTGACTCACAATGGACATATTTTAATGGCTTTGAGAGGGGTTAAGAAGCGGCTTGCTGCTTCTGAAGAGCAGCAAATCAAAGAACCAACGAGCCAGCGGATCGAAGCGTTGCTTAATGGTTCATGCTTCAAAGTGGAGTCGCGCTGCAGAAACGGTTGATTACAGAGCCGCTGCAGGGTCTGTAATCAACATAGAGAAATGATCATTTTCCCGACAAACACCCTCAAAAACAACGGCCGCTCTGAAGAACCTATAAGGGAATTGTTAAGCAAAAAGACTATTGATATCAGTGGATCGAATCATTTCTTAACGATACCCAAAAGAACCAGTTCTCGATACCCAACCCTATCTGAGGAACCAGAGGTATGTATGTATGTACTTTACTTTGCTGTCTCTATCTAGGCACCTCCACTTCAGTCTTATACTTAAAGTCCCAACATTCTACAGACTTATTCATTACCTAATCTCTAATCCCGTGTCCAAACCACTTCAACCTACTTTCTTGGACATGTCTCCAGCCTTCAATGTACCTCTGTTTCTCTCACTTGGCACTGATATTCCTGTGCTAGCAAGTATTTCAACTATCTTTTGTCCTTTAATGTCCATGAGGGGGCAATATGAAGGGTTGATATTAATCTTATGAAAACACATTAATTATTGCATGTTATTACTGTGCAAACTAATGAACAGATGGTTATGAATGCTACATTCCATTTTTGCGAATAAATCCTACACACTGTAGCTCATTATGATGGAGTGCATAAACTTGTCTGTTTGTTTGTTTGTTTTTTTCCATTTTGTGTTGAGTACTGCCAACCTATTTGGGTTTACAGTGTTCCCTCTGGTGAGCCCGGCACAGCATCACCCTACATGTTTCTGAAAGCTGCTGCAAGACAGCTAAAAATATCTCTAACTTTTCAAAACAGCGAAGAGAAGTATTTCCTTTACATACATTATTTATGCCATCTTTTACCACTCATCCCAGGTCATCCCATGTCAGAATGGACTCATGTCACCACAGAACTAAAGCGCATGCAGGCATCCGCTCGCTCTCACGGTCATATGTACAGTATGATCAACTCAGAGAGTCCAGTGAGCCAAATCAACATGTTCTTAGACTGATGGAGGAAAAAGGAGAGCCTTCAGACTCTACTTGTAAAAGCACCAGCTGGAAATTCTGGCTGCAAGGCAACAACTCCAATAATTTACTCCAACACAGCATTACATTATTTATACTGATTTTCACCATCTCAGTGATTCAAACCCCGATTAAAGAAGCTGCTCATCCAGCCAAGTGTTAAACTATGTTATTAAGGACGGATTTACTTTGGTCCGTTTACTGCAAGACATCTTGGGGTCCAGATTGATGTGGAGACAAGTAGAGTTGCTGATTTGTAGCCGATGAGATACCTTGTCGCCATGACAGAGATCATGTGATGCCAGTCCTTAAAAGGGGACACAGAAGACTCCAATTGAGACAGGTGGTGAAACAAATTATTTTGAATTCTTGAGGCACTCAAGTCTGCGAGCGTGCACTGGTGCTGCTCTTCACCGCATCCATGACTCTACCACCACAATATGGAACTGCCTTAGGTCTTGGAGGGAAACCACCCAGAAAGACAACTGATCCATCCCACCTCTCGAAAGCAACTAGCCATCTGCTGTAGTCACGTGAAACATGGGTATCTGTGGTATTCCAGCAGTACCCAAGGATCTCCTAAAGAGACCAAATACCAAAGACATTGAGTTGTCACCTTAGATCACTAGTTAGTGTCGAGATACAGTGCATCCATAAAGTATTCACAGTGCTTCACTTTTTTCACATTTTATGTTCCAGCCTCTTTCCAAAATGGATGGAATTCATGTTCTTCCTCAAAATTCCACACACAATACCTCATAATGACAATGCAAAAAAGTTTTTTTTTTTTGTTTTTTGCAAATTTATTAAAAAAAAAACTAAGAAATCACATGTACATAAGTTTTCACAACCTTTGCCATGAAGCTCAAGATTGAACTCAGGTGCCTCCTGTTTTCACTGATCATCCTTGACCTGTTTCTACAGCTTAATTGGAATCCACTTGGGGTAAATTCAGTTGAATTGTCATGATTTGGAAAGACACACACCTGTCTACGTATAAGGTCCCACAGTTGAGAGTGCATCTCTGGAGAGATCTGAAAATGGCTCCCCATCCAACCTGATGGCACTTGAGAGGTGCTGCAAAGAGGAATGGGCAAAACTGCCCAAAGACAGGTGCAACAAGCTTGTGACATCATATTCAACAAGACTTGAGGCTGTAATTGGCCAAAGGTGCATCAACAAAGTACTGAGCAAAGGGTGTGAATACTCATTTACATGTAATTTCTTAAATTTTTAAGAAATGTGCATAAATAAAACTTTTTTCATGTTGTTGCTCCAGTCTGGAATAAGGTTCTAACATGGCGAAATGTGGAAAAAGTGAAGCTCTGTGAAAACTTTCTGGATGCACCGTATCACAACCATACAGTAAGACAGGAAGCACTAGGGCCTCAAAAACATGTACCTTCATTCTTCTGCAAAGGTATCTGTATCACAAAACACCTCTGTCCAGCCACCTTATGACTCCATCAGCTCTTCCCAGGCATCTCCCAATCTGAAAGGACAGACATGGTTCTAGTTTAACAACTCATGCAACTTCGCCCCATCTCCCACCCAACATAAAGCAGCACTCAGCACAATTCTGGTGTCATTGCTAGTGTCCACCCAATGTAGTTGTCCATTTTATGCACAGTCAAAGGAGAATTTGCACAGCAACACTATATGAAAAATTCAGTAAGGTATATCTTATATATTATATTCCAATTCTAAGGTGGAACTATGCCAGTATACAAAGGTATATCTTAATATCTAAAAAGGAAGAGTAAAATAGGAGAGTAGAAAAGAGTAGAGTCACTTAGGTGCCTGGTCGTGAGAACCAGGGATGGCAGGTTAAAAAGCTTTTTTATCCGATAGGAACTCTCCATACCCACCCAAGCAGCTCAAGAAAAAGGTATATATAATATAATAAATAATAAGACATAAGAAGGATAAGACATCACAGGAGAAGATTGTAGTAACGGTAATTACACTCAACAAAAATATAAACGCAACACTTTTGGTTTTGCTCCCATTTTGTATGAGATGAACTCAAAGATCTGAAACTTTTTCCACATACACAATATCACCATTTCCCTCAAATATTGTTCACAAACCAGTCTAAATCTGTGATAGTGAGCACTTCTCCTTTGCTGAGATAATCCATCCCACCTCACAGGTGTGCCATATCAAGATGCTGATTAGAGACCATGATTAGTGCACAGGTGTGCCTTAGACTCTCCACAATAAAAGGCCACTCTGAAAGGTGCAGTTTTGTTTTATTGGGTGGGATACCAGTCAGTATCTGGTGTGACCACCATTTGCCGCATGCAGTGCAACACATCTCCTTCGCATAGAGTTGATCAGGTTGTCAATTGTGGCCTGTGGAATGTTGGTCCACTCCTCTTCAATGGCTGTGTGAAGTTGCTGGATATTGGCAGGAACTGGTACACGCTGTCGTATACGCCGGTCCAGAGCATCCCAAACATGCCCAATGGGTGACATGTCCAGTGAGTATGCCGGCCATGCAAGAACTGGGACATTTTCAGCTTCCAAGAATTGTGTACAGATCCTTGCAACATGGGGCCATGCATTATCCTGCTGCAACATGAGGTGATGTTCTTGGATGTTGGCACAACAATGGGCCTCAGGATCTCGTCACGGTATCTCTGTGCATTCAAAATGCCATCAATAAAATGCACCTGTGTTCTTCGTCCATAACAGACGCCTGCCCATACCATAACCCCACCGCCACCATGGGCCACTCGATCCACAACATTGACATCAGAAAACCGCTCACCCACATGACGCCACACACGCTGTCTGCCATCTGCCCTGAACAGTGTGAACCGGGATTCATCTGTGAAGAGAACACGTCTCCAACGTGCCAAACACCAGCGAATGTGAGCATTTGCCCACTCAAGTCGGTTACGACGACGAACTGGAGTCAGGTCGAGACCCCAATGAGGACGACGAGCATGCAGATGAGCTTCCCTGAGACGGTTTCTGACAGTTTGTGCAGAAATTCTTTGGTTATGCAAACTGATTGTTTCAGCAGCTGTCCGAGTGGCTGGTCTCAGACGATCTTGGAGGTGAACATGCTGGATGTGGAGGTCCTGCACTAATCATGGTGTCTAATCAGCATCTTGATATGGCACACCTGTGAGGTGGGATGGATTATCTCAGCAAAGGAGAAGTGCTCACTATCACAGATATAGACTGGTTTGTGAACAATATTTGAGGGAAATGGTGATATTGTGTATGTGGAAAAAGTTTTAGATCTTTGAGTTCATCTCATACAAAATGGGAGCAAAACCAAAAGTGTTTCGTTTATATTTTTGTTGAGTGTAGTATGTAGACTAGTAGTGAAATCAAATATAGTTAGTAGGCTAAGCTGTAGAAGCAGAAGCTGTGAGTGTACTGGTATCTATCTAAAGTAACTCTGTTAGCATACTATAGGAAAATAAAAAAGTATAATCATTATGCTAACAAATGGAAACGTAAGAACTTAGGTACTATATGTTGATGTCTTTAGAGCAACACATAAACTGATGAATCATTAAAAATCTACACTGTTATGAGTCGGACGCAGGACGGAGAACCGACCAGCGTTTGAAGGACCCAGTATAAAATAAGCAGAGCACGGTACAAAGGATAACTGAATTTAATAACATAACAGTGGTGTGATAAGTACAAACAAATGAGTGCGCGGTCTGGTGAGGTGGTAATACGGTGCGCTCCAGGCAGCACAAACGGTCCAGAGCAAGAAACAATTCGGACCCAAGGACCCCGCCGACACCCCCCAGGTGGCCGCGACAAACCAAGTCTGTGAAAGAAGAAACCATCATGTGAGTACACACTCCACACACAGAGAGACCACTCAAAGGTGTACATAAACAGCAAACACTTCCTGGCTTAATCACTAATCAGCTTCCCATCCTGCAGGCATGGAACACCCAGTTCACATTCTTCACTGCAGTGGAAGCTGACTAAACGACCAACATAACAGCTCAATATAATAAGGTGTGAGGGACACCACATTACTGACTGTACTAATGTTAGTCACAAAACCTACTGTACCTCAGGAAGTGTGCTGACGAGCGTGAGACCTCACCCCTCCTCTTTCACAGACCATGGCTTCCAAACCTGGTACGGTCTCTGCATCCATGATGATGAGATGGCTCTCGAGACGACGATCTCACCCGTCTGGTCACAAGGTCGAGTCTCTGGCAAATACACACTGTGTACTCCAGACTTAAATGCAACCATGCTCCAATCCATGTAGATGCACCACAGCTGTGAGTCCCGACGAGCTGCACATGACAAGCTTCAGGTGATCAGGGTGAGGTCCTGATAACTCAGCCACACAGCGCAAGCCACCTGGAAGGAAAAACAAAAGACAGAACAAAAGACAGAAACAAAAGGCAGCCGGGCACCCCCAGCCATACAACACTACACCATGTAAAATAGAATTGTAAATGGCGAAAATAAGCTAGTGGAAGAGCTAAATTAGCCGTGAATAAGCCAACCGTACCCAGCAAGCTAACACGATAAACAAAAACGGTAATCAGTGTATAAAGTGTAATAGCGTAGTTAAACCTACAGTAACGGTATTAACAAATACATATAAAATAAATGTGGCCAAAAGTATGAATTAATGTGAGTTATGAAACACAAAAGAACCAACTATTTTGTAAGCTACGATGAACGTTGCTAAGGCCGGCTAGATATATGCAGCAAAAGTGAACTGAAAACATCAATGAAACAAAAGTAAACAACCTGTGCAAAAAATACCATCTTACTGCCTCACTGCATCACCTCAGGGAACTCTGCTGGCAGGTGTCCACTGATGTGTCGAGAAATCCAATAGCATTTGAAAATCTTTCACTTGCATCCATTTCAATATCATAGTGCTGTTTAATTCCAGTTTGCATCTGATTTATGTGGTTTCTTGATAGTAAATAGAGCTGGGACACACCACAGGGCACTTTTCCACTGTGTAAACACAAAAAGGTATCTTTGACAAGTTGTGTAAAGACAAACGGAGAACTGTCGTTTCTTTTTCAACATAAATGCATGTGAAAATATCTAATGTTTTGATAAAACATGATTGTGTCAGAGAAGGTAAGTCATGAGCTCAGATTGTTAATCCCCGACATGTTTGCATACAGATTTGTGTCTACATACCTTCAAAATCCCAATAGCATCGATATAAGGATAACTTTGGATGATAATGATTGTGTTTATCACTGTGCCCATTGCCTCAATAATTGCCTCTACACATCTTGCCCTGCCAGACGAGTCTTGCTGGTCAGGCGTGCCCAGACCTGGAAAACGTGACTGCTGCTTCTCCATCTCTGCGGCGGATCCATTCAGAACAGGCAGGTTCTATCTTCCAACAAGGAGCAATTAGCCTCCGTTTCAATCCTGCCCGACTGTGTGTGGAGCCTCATCACCATGTCAATGGACTGTGCTGCTCCCATGTCATTAAAGGTGTGACCTTAATCGTCCCTGCACGTCTTCATTGGGGACAAGTATGAGAGAGTTATCGACTTTCCTCATCCAGACCATAATTGCATGATTCAGCAACGTCCTCAAGTACAAAACCAGCGAGGTGTGTGTCAATGAATATATTTGTGGTTGTCTCAGCACGGCTATGATGGTCTCGCAGCAGGGTAGTGTCATCACCACAGCAAAGCATTTGATTAAACTCAGAATACACCCAATTTACAACTGACTAGCCTCACTTAGAGAGTTTGAAATATTGACTTGCAAAACACGTCAGGGAATCTGTCAAATTTTTCTGCCTGAGTGGTAGAGATGAAAACACAGCCGAGGATAATGTATCTGAGTTGTGCACAAAAGCATATTTCATGGAGATGTGATGAAATCATTTGAAATGTTTCAGATCATCACAGGCCAGCGTTTTAAAGCATGCGAGAATGCCACAAGGTCAACGTGTTTGTAGACAGGATCTAATCAGTCTGCTGATGTTGACATTTGGACAGATTTTCTGTAGAAAGTTGATGCAGTTATGCAACTCAATATGTGCAGTGTGCAAAACAAGGGCCAGCATCTCTGAACCACCACAAGCCTGACTCAGGAAATAAAGTTACACCCGGTCACCTCTTGTTGACCTAATACCTCTACAACCAAAATAATACTTGTCCAACTTGACATTGCTGATGGCACTGCATTCAGAGGAAGATTTTACGCTCAAAAACACGAATGTTTGTGGGGCTGGATGCATTAATTCACAGAATGTGAATTAATAATACGCCTGTCTGCTGCCAAGGTCTGTGGCCCCTTCATCTGTGTCAAGCAAAAAAGTTTGAGTTTAACGGCATGAGTGTGCAAACGTTTCACATGCAAATTAATGCAGAGCTGCTTTTAGTTTCGAGAGCATTACAAAAAGGAAGAAATGGACCTGCCAAGTGGCAAAAGGTCTTTATTATCCACTAAGCAGCAGCATTCTGTTGTATCGTGACAGTAAGCTCCAGCGGTATTAAGAGCATCGGCACCCCGCTCACAAGTCTTTCGTACTTCTACACAACCAAAGAAAAATAAACGTGCATAACGATATTGCTAACCTGCAGCCATGTGATTTCCATCGTTGGCTCTTTTAAAGCAAAAATATGCTAATATATTCCTGTGGCATGGGCTGACTAAAGGAAAGAAACATGCCCAGTACTGCTGATGTCGTGCGGTGATCAAAGCGCTACACAGTCAGGGAGCGTCACACCTCCCTCTGAGCCAAGTTAATTCACAATTACTGGTCGAGCATGTGCAATCAGTCCGAGCCGGTCCCTCTTATGTCCTTTTATCCTGTGTTTTATGGAAAGTGAGGCGTAAAGAAAATTATGTTTTCGTGCGAGGTGTTTGTGGTGAGAAAGGAGACGTAATGTGTGTTATGCAGTTTTTTTTTTTGTTTTTTTTTTTTTGCACATCAGGTTTCACGGGTTTCTCAGTTCCAAAGCAGAAACAGAAACATGACCAAGAGGGTTATGCTGCTTCGTACAGCCCAGATACCATCACGAAATGCAGTAGATTTTGATGATGCTGATTCATTTGACAGTCTAACACTAACCCCAACTCTATTGCCCCCCCCCACACAGTCTCATGTTTTTGTTCCTAAAAGCATCACTAAACATTTCGTGATGGTATCACAAACTAATGCCATCACAAACTGGTGTGAGATTGCATTGGCTTCAGAAGAGACAGAAAGAAACTAAATTACTGCCCCAAGTGGATTAGCTCAAGCATTTTGAAATCTCATTCATGACTGGGGGTTAAATAGATCGTGAGATGGACAAACAGACTGGGGCTACTTCTGAGGTCTTGCAGACGTACTGGAACATTGCGGTGAAAAACAAGCCGAGTCAGTAGAATTTCAGGCTGCTATGCTCACCTATGGTCATGAATGTTGGTGCTTGACTGGAAGAACAAGAGTGTAGATACAAATGGCGGAAATGATGATCTTCTGTCGGATATCTGGCCTCACACTCCAGGACAGGCTGAGAAGCTTGAATATCCAGGAGGGACTCTGAGAAGAATCGCAGCTCCTTTGCATTGAAAGGAACCATCTGAGGTGTTTCAGCCATCTAGCGAGGACGGTCCCTCGTCATCCGGTGTTCCAGTCACAACCAACTGGGAGGAGGCCCTGTGGAAGACCCAGGAAATGCTGGACATATATTTCCCAGCTGTCTTGGAAATGCCTCCGGGTCCCTCAGTAAGTGTTAGAGGATGTGGAAGTGTGGAATGAACTGCTTGGACTGCTGCTACCCTCAACCCGGACCTGCATTTAAAGTAAGAAAGGTACAAGAAGAGAATTCCTTGAGTTTTATTGATTTTTTTTGGTCTTTCTTTTGGCTACCCCTGATTGATATTGGGATTAGAATTTGGCACAAGGTTTACCATGGAAGCCCTTCATGATGAAACTCCAGTCCCATATGGAGAAAGACGTCCTGGTCTTACTAAGTGGTCTCCCACTCACCTTCTAATCAGGACCTAACCTGCTTAACTTCTGAGACCTGACAGGATCAGATGTGCACAGAGCAGCATGGCTGCAGTATTATGATACTAAATAAGGTTTTCCCAGTACATTGATTCCTTATTGCTTTTTAATCAGGGCTTTATAACAATTGTTTTCAGGGACTTCGGAAACACGCTAGTCAGGAAAAACATGTTTACATTTTTAAGCATGATCTGCTCCTAAGACGAGAATAACAGATTTTTAAAAGTTTTTAGGCAAACTATCTAAGCAACATGTGGGCGAGCTGAGATTTGAGAATTTGGCTATCAAACTAAATTCAGTTTAGTTCAGCGTTCCTCTTGCTTTGTTGCCAAATGTTGAGTCATTGAGATTCTATGTTCTGCCTGACTTTATGAATTTTACCTTTGAGAAAAGAGACAAACTCACTGTGGAGGAGGGCTTATATTACATGATAGAAGCCACGTTGTTTTGCACATTTTAGCATGTATATCGTGGATTATGCATGATTTTTACTCGCATGCTTAAATAAGAAATGTTACAAAAAATAAATAAAACAAAGTAGCAAATGTTTATTCCAACCTAAATTCAAATTATGTGAACAAATTTTCAAATGTTTCACTGATCAAAATGAACCCTACTGGGTGACTGTAAGACAGGTATGAATATGGAGTTGTCACACATAAACACAGCAAATGCAGAGTCCAATAAATCCAGGTAGGAAACAACATGGCTTCCGGCTGCTAGTTGTCACTATTCTCAGTATATAGGCACTGGAGTTACACCCAAAACACACCAACTACAAATTGACTAAAGGACCCTTTGCCCTCTGTGCTCAGCGTTACTGTACACTCAGACTGAACACCCTGTGAATAAAGTGCTGGTGGACATGCCCCAAAAGCACTGACGAGGGACTTTGTTCTTGTTGTAAGCAGGAAAATGATCCCCTTTATCAATAACCGATTTCAATGGACTTTGTGGAGAGTGGCGTTGGCAAACAGGAAGAAGGCTGTGGGAAGTCGCTGCCTATGTATTCTGGGGCTCTGTGGTGTGGATGTGGTGAAACATGGTGCCAGTGCATGCTCCCACACGTGACTTGACTTATATCTTGAGTGTAAAGTTGGATCCATAAATATAGAATAAAAATGAAAAATACCAGAAGTGTTAAAAATATAACAATGCCAAAATACCCCGTATGAGCATTGTGTTCTTTATAATTTGCAGCTTAATTAATTAATTAATATGTATATGTTGCAGACATGAACAAGTGAAGCTCTTCAACATCTCACCATGTCATTTAGATCCTTCAGACTTTTTTTTTTTTTTTTTTGAGTAAATGCTTTAGGGAAGCATTAGCATGGCGAAAACCTTTCAGCTTCTGTGCCCCCCCCCCCCCCCCCCCCCCCAGAACTCCCACCTTTTTAAGCATTTTTCTTTATTTGCCTCTCACATGCCTGGAAAAGCTCCTCACCATCTAACCATGTCATTTAGGTCCTTCAGACTTTTTTCAGTAAAATGTTTCTTGGGAGCATGAGTGTTGTGAAAGTGTAGGAACACGGACCCACAACAGGGGGCGCAAATGAACGGACAATGGAGGAAGTCAAATAACAACACTTTACTGTTGTGAATAAGCACAACAAACACGGCGAATTACAATTGTAGACAAGTAGTCAATTCACAAAATGTGTCACGTGGGTAGGCTCGAAGATAAGAGACGTCTGTCCAAAGCAGAACCGGAACCACACGATTTCCTCCGCCACCAAACCCCGGGAATACTGGAGCCGCCAAGTCCCGAACTCCCAGGTGGCCACTGCCTCCGCTTGTCGGATCTGGTACTGCTGGCGAGGAACAAAAACAGTTAGATGTGGGTGCATTTGCATCCAGCAACACGTATGGTGGGAAAACCACCTCCACCTCTCGTTGGAAAAAAAGAAACAGAATATCTGCTGTCCAACACACACAAGCAACAGGTATTCCTGTCAGGAAGACAACACAGTCAGCTGAGAACTTTACCTCCTTGGTAGAGCGATATCTCGGCAAAGAGGTGGAGATGTCGTCTTGCTGATATACCACTGAAGATCAGATGAGTGGTGACAGCTGTCGTAGGTGATAAGTGACAGCTGTCACCCCGGCTGCTCCTGTGAGGCGGCAGCGCCCTCTGGTGCCTGGAGCCCGCACTCCAGGCAGGGTGCCCTCTGGTGGTGGTGGGCCAGCAGTACCTCCTCTTCAGCGGCCCACACAACAGGACCCCCCCCCCTCAACGGGCGCCTCCTGGCACCCGACCAGGCTTGTCCGGGTGGCGGCGGTAGAAATCGGCCAGGAGGGCCGGGTCCAGGATGAAGCTCCTCTTCACCCAGGAGCGTTCTTCGGGTCCGTACCCCTCCCAGCCCACCAAATACTGGAAGCCCCGGCCCATCCTACGGACATCCAAGCCATCGATGATCCGGGCAGGAGGCGGTGCCGGACCCGGAGTACAGAGGGGTGAGGTGTGATGCGGCTTTATCCGGGACACATGGAAAACAGGATGGATCCGCAGTGAGGCCGGAAGCTGAAGCCTCACTGCGGCTGGACTGATGACCTTGAGGATCTTGAAGGGACCGATGTAACGATCCTGCAGTTTCGGGGAGTCCACTTGGAGGGGAATGTCCTTTGTTGACAACCACACCTCCTGCCCTGGCCGATACGCAGGGGCCGGGGTCTGCCGACGGTCTGCATGGGCTTTTGCCCTCATCCGGGCCTTTAGCAAAGCAGAACGGGCGGCGCGCCACACCCGACGGCACTTCCGCAGGTGGGCCTGGACCGAGGGCACACCGACCTCTCCCTCAACCACCGGAAACAACGGGGGCTGGTACCCCAGACACACCTCAAAAGGGGAGAGGCCGGTGGCTGAAGACACCTGGCTGTTATGGGCATACTCGATCCAGGCCAAATGGGTACTCCAGGCCGCCGGGTGCGCGGCTGTCACGCAGCGCAGGGCCTGTTCCACCTCCTGATTGGCCCGTTCTGCTTGCCCGTTGGTCTGAGGATGATACCCGGACGAGAGACTCACCGTGGCCCCCAGTTCCCGGCAGAAGCTCCTCCAGACTTGCGAGGAGAACTGGGGACCGCGATCGGAGACGATGTCTGTTGGAATCCCATGCAGCCGGATGACGTGGTGGACCAGGAGGTCCGCTGTCTCCTGGGCAGTCGGGAGCTTCGGGGGGGCCACGAAGTGGGCCGCCTTGGAGAATCGGTCCACTATCGTGAGGATGGTGGTGTTGCCCTGGGACGGCGGGAGGCCCGTGACAAAATCCAGGCCGATGTGGGACCAGGGGCGATGAGGCACAGGCAGCGGCTGGAGCAGTCCCGATGCCCTGCGGTGGTCAGCCTTGCCCCTGGCGCAGCTGGTACAGGCCTGGATATAGTCCCGGATGTCGGCCTCCAGGGACGCCCACCAGAAGCGCTGCCGGACAACTGCCACGGTTCTTCGCACCCCCGGATGACAGGAGAACTTGGAGCCGTGACAGAAGTCCAGGACTGCAGCCCTGGCCTCTGGTGGGACGTAAAGTTTGTTCTTCGGCCCAGTTCCGGGGTCCGGGCTCCGTGCCAGGGCCTCCCGGACGGTTTTCTCTACGTCCCAGGTGAGGGTGGCCACAATAGCGGACTCCGGGATGATGGGTTCCGGTGGATCCGACAACTCCGTTTTGACTTCGTCTTCATGCACCCGGGACAAGGCATCCGATCTCTGGTTTTTGGTCCCGGGGCGGTAGGTGATCCGGAAGTCAAAACGGCCGAAGAACAGTGACCAGCGGGCTTGCCTGGGGTTCAGCTGCTTGGCGGTCCTGATATACTCCAGGTTCCGGTGGTCAGTGAAAACCGTGAATGGCACGGACATTCCCTCCAACAGATGTCTCCACTCTTCAAGAGCCTCTTTCACCGCAAGGAGTTCTCGATTGCCGACGTCATAGTTCCGTTCGGCCGGGGTCAACCTGCGGGAAAAAATAGGCACACGGGTGAAGGACCTTATCGGTCTCTCCGCTCTGGGAAAGCACAGCTCCTATCCCTGAGTCCGAGGCGTCCACTTCAACCACAAACTGGCGACTAGGATCGGGCTGCACCAGAACGGGTGCAGACGAGAAGCGCCGTTTCAACTCCTTAAACGCGGCATCGCACCGATCCGCCCAGGTGAAGGGGACGTTTGGCGAGGTCAGGGCTGTCAGGCGGCTAACTACCTGACTGTAGCCCTTAATGAACCTCCTGTAGAAATTTGCAAAGCCGAGGAACTGTTGCAGCTTCCTACGGCTGGTAGGTTGGGGCCAGTCTCTCACCGCCGCAACCTTGGCCGGATCAGGAGCGACGGAGTTGGGGGAGATGATAAACCCCAGGAATGACAAAGAAGTGCGGTGAAACTCACACTTCTCGCCCTTCACAAACAGTCGGTTCTCCAACAACCGCTGCAGGACCTGACGTACATGCCGGACATGGGTCTCAGGATCCGGAGAAAAGATGAGTATATTGTCTAGATATACGAAGACGAATCGGTGCAGGAAATCCTGCAAGACATCATTAACTAATGCTTGGAACGTTGCGGGGGCGTTGGTGAGGCCGAACGGCATGACCAGGTACTCAAAGTGACCTAAGGGGGTGTTAAATGCCGTCTTCCACTCGTCTCCCTTCCGGATCCGAACCAGGTGATACGCATTTCTAAGATCTAGCTTAGTGAATACTTGGGTTCCATGCAGGGGCGTGAACACTGAATCCAACAAGGGCAACCGGTATCGGTTACGAACCGTGATTTCGTTCAGCCCCCTGTAATCAATGCATGGACGAAGTCCGCCATCTTTTTTTCCCACAAAAAAGAAACCTGCACCCATCGGGGAGGTGGAATTCCGGATCAACCCGGCAGCTAACGAGTCCCGGATGTAGGTCTCCATTGATTCGCGCTCAGGTCGTGAGAGGTTGTACAGCCTGCTGGACGGGAACGCAACGCCTGGAACCAAATCAATGGCACAATCATACGGACGGTGCGTGGGAAGGGTGAGCGCCAGGTCCTTACTGAACACATCCACAAGGTCATGGTACTCCACCGGCACCGTCCCAAGATTGCGCGGGACTCTGACCTCCTCCCTAGCCTGGGAACCGGGAGGAACCGAGGAACCTAAACATACCCGATGGCAGGTCTCGCTCCACTGAACCACTACCCCGGACGGCCAATTGATCCGGGGATTGTGTTTTAACATCCAGGGGAACCCGAGAATTACACGGGAGGTGGCAGGAGTCACAAAAAACTCGATCTCCTCCCGGTGGTTCCCTGACACCACCAGAGTTACTGGTGGTGTCTTATGTGTGATTAGAGGGAGTAGGGAGCCATCTAGTGCCCGCACCTGCACAGGTGAAGTAAGCGCCACCAGAGGGAGCCCTGCCTCCCTGGCCCATCTGCTGTCTAGCAGATTCCCTTCAGAGCCCGTGTCCACCAGTGCTGGGGCCTGAAGGGTTAAATCCTCATAAAGGATTGTAACTGGGAGTCGTGTGGCAATATGGGTATGTCCCACGTGAATGTCTTGGCCCACCCCTGGCCCAGTTTCTAGGGGCGGGCGTTGGTGTTTAACCGTTCGGGGCAGTCCCTCACTTGATGCTCTATTGAGCCACAAACAAAACACGCTCCGCGGACCAGCCTCCTCTGTCTATCTGGTGGCCTAAATGTGGCCCTGCTCGTGTCCATAGCTTCATCAGCAGGGGGTGCTGTAACCACACGGAGCGTAGAGGCCGTGGAGCGTGGGGAGGGCGGAACTCGGTCGGAACCGGAAGGGAGAGGGACGGCGCGTGCCTGGCCACGCCCTTCGTCTCGTTCCCGACGGCGTTCTTCTAACCGATTGTCTAATCGTATAGCGAGATCAATAAGCCCGTCTAAATCCCGCGGTTCATCCTTAGCCACTAGGTGCTCCTTCAGGACCAATGACAGTCCGTTTACGAAGGCGGCACGGAGGGCAGTGCTATTCCAGCGGGACCTCGCAGCCGCGATGCGGAAGTCGACTGCACAAGCAGCTGCGCTCCGGCGCCCGTCTCATTGACAGCAGCACGGCTGAAGCGGTCTCTCCTCTATTTGGGTGATCGAACACTGTTCTGAATTCCCTCACAAACCCATCATATGTCTGAAGGAGCCGTGAATTTTGCTCCCAGAGCGCTGTAGCCCAAGCGCGTGCCTCACCGCGAAGCAGATTAATCACATAAGCTATCTTACTAGCATCAGTCGCGTACATGACGGGACGTTGTGCGAAGACGAGCGAACACTGCATAAGAAAGTCCGCGCACGTCTCCACACAACCCCCGTACGGCTCTGGAGGGCTTATGTATGCTTCAGGGGAAGGTGGGAGGGGTCGTTGAACGACCTGTGGAACGTCACTGTTGCGCACAGGATCGACAGGAGGGGGAGCCGCAGCAGCGCCCCGAGGGCGCGCCTCCACCTGCGCGGCGAGAGCCTCCACCCTGCGGTTAAGGAGGACGTTCTGCTCGGTCATCAGATCCAACCGAGCCGTAAAAGCCGTGAGGATTCGCTGCAACTCACCGATCATACCTCCTGCAGACGCCTGTGCGCCCTGCTCTTCCATTGGCCGTTCAACAGCCGGTTGACGCCCCTCGGGGTCCACGACGTTGGCCGAGATATCCTGTTGTGAAAGTGTAGGAACACGGACCCACAACAGGGGGCGCAAATGAACGGACAATGGAGGAAGTCAAATAACAACACTTTACTGTTGTGAATAAGCACAACAAACACGGCGAATTACAATTGTAGACAAGTAGTCAATTCACAAAATGTGTCACGTGGGCAGGCTCGAAGATAAGAGACGTCTGTCCAAAGCAGAACCGGAACCACACGATTTCCTCCGCCACCGAACCCCGGGAATACTGGAGCCGCCAAGTCCCGAACTCCCAGGTGGCCACTGCCTCCGCTTGTCGGATCTGGTACTGCTGGCGAGGAACAAAAACAGTTAGATGTGGGTGCGTTTGCACCCAGCAACACGTATGGTGGGAAAACCACCTCCACCTCTCGTCGGAAAAAAAGAAACAGAATATCTGCTGTCCAACACACACAAGCAACAGGTATTCCTGTCAGGAAGACAACACAGTCAGCTGAGAACTTTACCTCCTTGGTAGAGCGATATCTCGGCAAAGAGGTGGAGATGTCGTCTTGCTGATATACCACTGAAGATCAGATGAGTGGTGACAGCTGTCGTAGGTGATAAGTGACAGCTGTCACCCCGGCTGCTCCTGTGAGGCGGCAGCGCCCTCTGGTGCCTGGAGCCCGCACTCCAGGCAGGGTGCCCTCTGGTGGTGGTGGGCCAGCAGTACCTCCTCTTCAGCGGCCCACACAACAATGAGCATGGCTAAAATTTTTCAGCTTCTGACCCCACGCCTTTTTAAACATTTTTTTTTTCTTTTGCCTTTCAGTTTCTGTGCCCCCCTGCCCTAGACCCCCCACTTTTTAAAGCTTTTTTTTTTTTTTTTGCTTTACTTTCCAGCTTCTGGGGAGGGCTCCACCCCACAGACCCCCTTTATTACAGCCCTCTTAACCCCCTGCCACTTTCATTTTTTAAATGTAGATGTAAATTAATATTCAAAGTTTTCAGCTAGTTGACAGTAGGGCTGTACAATTAAAATTATCATATCTCAATATTGTCATATCACTATACAATATGACTATGATTTGACACAACGTGCAGCAACAGTGAAAATGAAGCATTCTTAAACAAAATGGTAATAATACCACACTAATTTTGCACTCATCATAAGGTTAGGATACTGTGCCCTCCAAAAGTATTGGAACACTTAGAATTTCACATTTAGTTTGTTTATGCCATTTCAAATACAAGAAATGCAAAAAATATAATGAATAAAAATTTCTAAAATTATCTTCGTCAAACTCAAACTGAAAGCAAATCTATAAAACCTGTAACTAATAATCAGTTTTATTGCCAGTTTTCTTCAGACAAGTCAGGGGATGGAAACAGGAACATTTCCAAGTCACTGAATATGTCTTGGACTTTATTTACATCAATTGTGAAGAAATACAAATGTTTCTTTTGCCAAAACATCAAATCTAGGCTATCATCTCAAATGTATTTTCTGGCAAATTGTATCTGAACGTTCAGGTTCAGGTCACTGTGGACTCAAAATTCGGCACTTCCTGTTTGGGACTGCCTGTACCATAGAGCGAGCTTTGCATTGCTCATATTAAGATCCTGTTGTCTTGCATAAAATTTGTACATGTTCAAATCAAATCATTATTTGTTTGTGTTGTGTAAATCAAGGAATATTTGTAGATCATCCTTTGTGCATTTGCATTCATTCATGAAACAAATTTAGCTTCATAGGAAGTTAGCTTTAAGTTAGCGTACAAGCTATCATCCGCAAAATGTCTTGTAAATGACTCCAGAGGTGTTATTAGGTTACAAAAATAGTATTTTCAGTTTCTCGCTATCGAAGCTGTTAGCAAGTAGTTACACCAGGAAGTGATGTCACCATGCTAACCTTGGCGAAATGTCTTGTAAATAAGTTCAGAGATGTTATTTGGCTCCAAAAAAACAGCATTTTCAGTTTTAGAAGTGTTTGTTTCTCTCTAGCTTTCACATAATATATGAGAAACATGTATATAAACACACAAAACGAAGCGGTTTTAAAGAGATCAGCGAGTGACAGCTTGGTGCAGCTCCACTCTGATTGGCTGTCACCCGTGTCACTCAAAAAAAACCTGCATCGGATTTAAACAGAACGTGACTTTTTAACCTCTTAAAATACATCGAGATTAGCCATCTTTGAACTTGTCCAAGATCTGTGTCACAAAAATAATCCCTGTGAATTTGACAACCCTGGCAGTAATAGGACTGGACTTATACAGACGGAGGGACGGACGTAAAGTTTTCGCGATACCCGATGGCCATATTCGATGGTCTTGGGTAAGCTTATGTCCTCTAATATGACAAAATCAGATATTTGGAATAGATTAAACATTCAGAGCAGCCAGGTTGACAGTAAATGCAGAGGATGTGGCAGATTCATGTTGATATGTAACACAGAACATTTTAGACATACTGTGTCTCATGTTGTTCTCAGAACTGCTGTGAGCACTATCTCCACTTTACCAGAAACTCTGAATACATCACACCATGCAATCAATGTCTGGTACCCTGGCTCTGTTATCAGCAGTGCTCAGTTGTCCTCTGTGCAGCCGGGGAGCAGAAACACAAGGCTGCAGCGAAATTTAGCACAAGATGCAACAGGGTGTCACCAAGGTCGAGAGGGGGTCAGTAACACCTGTCACCTGACTCGTGTCGATCTTCTCAGATCAGCCATACGTGAGTTTGACCCAGTGTCACTACATCAGTTTGAAAGAGGTGTCACATGCCTCCCTTATGAGTGTCCCCCATGGTTAATGTAGTGAGGCGTAATAAGCACCTGAACTGCAGCAACAGCAGAAAGAAGAACATGACATTCACTGATGCTGAACGTGACGCAAAACTATCATCGTGTCTGACTGGGAAGGATATATTTCACCTCTAAGGTGGTGGTGGCAGACCATAGTTGATTCATGATCTTGACAGGCCTCCCCCATGGTTCAGCACGGATATGAACTGCTGATTAATTACGAAGTTTACATAGTCATGTGAAATACAGATTTATTGCCATGGTGAAGTGTTTAATAATAATTGCATACATGTCAAATCAAATCAAATCAATTTTATTTATATAGCGCCAAATCACAACAAACAGTTGCCCCAAGGCGCTTTATATTGTAAGGCAAGGCCATACAATAATTACAGTAAAACCCCAACGGTCAAAACGACCCCCTGTGAGCAAGCACTTGGCTACAGTGGGAAGGAAAAACTTCCTTTTAACAGGAAGAAACCTCCAGCAGAACCAGGCTCAGGGAGGGGCAGTCTTCTGCTGGGACTGGTTGGGGCTGAGGGAGAGAACCAGGAAAAAGACATGCTGTGGAGGGGAGCAGAGATCAATCACTAATGATTAAATGCAGAGTGGTGCATACAGAGCAAAAAGAGAAAGAAACACTCAGTGCATCATGGGAACCCCCCAGCAGTCTACGTCTATAGCAGCATAACTAAGGGATGGTTCAGGGTCACCTGATCCAGCCCTAACTATAAGCTTTAGCAAAAAGGAAAGTTTTAAGCCTAATCTTAAAAGTAGAGAGGGTGTCTGTCTCCCTGATCCGAATTGGGAGCTGGTTCCACAGGAGAGGAGCCTGAAAGCTGAAGGCTCTGCCTCCCATTCTACTCTTACAAACCCTAGGAACTACAAGTAAGCCTGCAGTCTGAGAGCGAAGTGCTCTATTGGGGTGATACGGTACTATGAGGTCCCTAAGATAAGATGGGACCTGATTATTCAAAACCTTATAAGTAAGAAGAAGAATTTTAAATTCTATTCTAGAATTAACAGGACGCCAATGAAGAGAGGCCAATATTGGTGAGATATGCTCTCTCCTTCTAGGCCCCGTTAGTACTCTAGCTGCAGCATTTTGAATTAACTGAAGGCTTTTCAAGGAACTTTTAGGAAAACCTGATAATAATGAATTACAATAGTCCAGCCTAGAGAAAATAAATGCATGAATTAGTTTTTCAGCATCACTCTGAGACAAGACCTTTCTAATTTGAGAGATATTGCGTAAATTGCGTAAAAAGCAGTCCTACATATTTGTTTAATATGCGCTTTGAATGACATATCCTGATCAAAAATGACTCCAAGATTTCTCACAGTATTACTGGAGGTCAGGGTAATGCCATCCAGAGTAAGGATCTGGTTAGACACCATGTTTGTTATGTGTCGGACGCAGCTCGGAGAACCGACCAGCGTTTGAAGGACCCAGTATGAAATAAGCAGAGCACGGTACAAAGGCTAACTGAATTTAATACATAACAGTGATACAAAAAATAACAAAAGAAAGTGCGGTCTGGTGTGGTGCGCTCCCAGCAGCGCTAACGGTCCGGAGCCAGAAGCTGTTCGGACCCAAGGACCCCGCCGACACCCCCCAGGTGGCCGCAACAAACCGAGTCTGTGAAAGAAGGAACCTTTATGTGAGTCCACACTCTACACACAGAGAGAACACTTAAAGGTGTACAAACAGCAAACACTTCCTGGCTTGATTACTAATCAGCTTCCCAACCTGCAGGCATGGAACATCCAGTTCACAAAACTGCACTGCAGTGGAAGCCGATACATGACTAACATACAGCTCAATATAATAAAGGTGTGAGGGACACCACATTTACTGACTGTATAAATGTTAGTCACAAAATCTAACGTACCTCAGGAAGTGTGCTGACGAGCGTGAGACCTCACCCCCTCCTCTTTCACAGACCGTGCATCAAACCCTGGACGTTCTCTGCATCCACTGATGATGAGATGGCTCCCGAGACGACGATCTCACCCGTCTGGTCACAAGGTCGAGTCTCTGGCAAATAAACACTGTATACTCCAGTCTTAAATGCCACCATGTTCCAATCCATATAGATGCACCTCAGCTGTGAGTCCTGACGAGCCGCAGGTGATCAGGGTGAGGTCCTGATAACCTCAGCAACACAGCCACTCAGTCCCAAATGCAAGCCACCTGGAAGGAAAAACAAAAGACAGAAACAAAAAGGCAGCCAGGCCCCCCAGCCATACAACAATGTTTCTAAGATTTGTGGGGCCAAGTACAATAACTTCAGTTTTATCTGAGTTTAAAAGCAGGAAATTAGAGGTCATCCATGTCTTTGTCTGTAAGACAATCCTGCAGTTTAGCTAATTGGTGTGTGTCCTCTGGCTTCATGGATAGATAAAGCTGGGTATCATCTGCGTAACAATGAAAATTTAAGCAATGCCGTCTAATAATACTGCCTAAGGGAAGCATGTATAAAGTGAATAAAATTGGTCCTAGAACAGAACCTTGTGGAACTTCATAATTAACCTTACTCTGTGAAGAAGATTCCCCATTTACATGAACAAACTGTAATCTATTAGATAAATATGATTCAAACCACCGCAGCGCAGTGCCTTTAATACCTATGGCATGCTCTAATCTCTGTAATAAAATTTTATGGTCAACAGTATCAAAAGCAGCACTGAGGTCTAACAGAACAAGCACAGAGATGAGTCCACTGTCTGAGGCCATAAAAAGATCATTTGTAACCTTCACTAATGCTGTTTCTGTACTATGATGAATTCTAAAACCTGACTGAAACTCTGCAAATAGACCATTCCTCTGCAGATGATCAGTTAGCTGTTTTACAACTACGCTTTCAAGAATTTTTGAGAGAAAAGGAAGGTTGGAGATTGGCCTATAATTAGCTAAGATAGCTGGGTCAAGTGATGGCTTTTTAAGTAATGGTTTAATTACTGCCACCTTAAAAGCCTGTGGTACATAGCCAACTAATAGAGATAGATTGATCATATTTAAGATCGAAGCATTAAATAATGGTAGGGCTTCCTTGAGCAGCCTGGTAGGAATGGGGTCTAATAGACATGTTGATGGTTTGGATGAAGTAACTAATGAAAATAACTCAGACAGAACAATCTGAGAGAAAGAGTCTAACCAAATACCGGCATCACTGAAAGCAGCCAAAGATAACGATACGTCTTTGGGATGGTTATGAGTAATTTTTTCTCTAATAGTTAAAATTTTATTAGCAAAGAAAGTCATGAAGTCATTACTAGTTAAAGTTAAAGGAATACTCGGCTCAATAGAGCCCTGACTCTGTCAGCCTGGCTACAGTGCTGAAAAGAAACCTGGGGTTGTTCTTATTTTCTTCAATTAGTGATGAGTAGTAAGATGTCCTAGCTTTACGGAGGGCTTTTTTATAGAGCAACAGACTCTTTTCCAGGCTAAGTGAAGATCTTCTAAATTAGTGAGACGCCATTTCCTCTCCAACTTACGGGATATCTGCTTTAAGCTGCGAGTTTGTGAGTTATACCACGGAGTCAGGCACTTCTGATTTAAAGCTCTCTTTTTTCAGAGGAGCTACAGCATCCAAAGTTGTCTTCAATGAGGATGTAAAACTATTGATGAGATACTCTATCTCACTTACAGAGTTTAGGTAGCTACTCTGCACTGTGTTAGAGAACATAAAGAAGGAATCATATCCTTAAACCTAGTTACAGCGCTTTCTGAAAGACTTCTAGTGTAATGAAACTTATTCCCCACTGCTGGGTAATCCATCAGAGTAAATGTAAATGTTATTAAGAAATGATCAGACAGAAGGGAGTTTTCAGGGAATACTGTTAAGTCTTCAATTTCCATACCATAAGTCAGAACAAGATCTAAGATATGATTAAAGTGGTGGGTGGACTCATTTACATTTTGAGCAAAGCCAATTGAGTCTAATAATAGATAAATGTTGAGGCTGTCATTCTCAGCATCTGTGTAGATGTTAAAATCGTTCCACTATAATTATCTATCTGAGCTAAGCACTAAGTCACACAAAGGTCTGAAAATTCACAGAGAAACTCACAGTAATGACCAGGAGGATGATAGATAACAACAAATAAAACTGTTTTTTGGGACTTCCAATTTGGATGGACAAGTAAGCAAACCCACGTTGGTCCCTGGACAAAGTGCAGAAGTCCCAGAAAACAAAGAGACCAGATAGACAGGAGACGGAGACAAGAAGAAGAGTGTCTCTTCCCTTATTTAGCAGGAGTAGGGGAAAAACTACAGAGGATCTTCAGACAGCACAAAATCCCAGTTTACTTTAAACAGTCAACACCTTTGAGACAGAATTAGTTCACCCTAAGGACAGGATCCCTAGTTACAAACAGAGCAATGTAGTGTATCATATCAGATGTCAGGAAAACTGTAATGAACACTACATAGGTGAGACGAAGCAACTTTTACACAAGAGGCTATACCAGCACCGCAGAAAAGGTTGCCAGTGGACCTCAGTGTGCAGTTCATCTCCACCTGAAAGACACTAATCCACACGTTTGAGGACAAGGAAGTTAAAATCTTAGCCAGAGAGAAGAAATGTTTGAGAGAGGTGTCTTTGTAAAACAGATTGAAACCCAGCCTTAACCGCGAGGCGGTCTCAGACACGCTTTGGTCCCCTGTTTACAATGTGGTACTCAGGTCAAAGCAAGTTTCAGTCTTTTGTTCATGGTAATGAGCCATTCACGTCATCAGGAGAGAGTCGTCAAGGGAGCCATCAGGGGAGGCTTCCGTCCTGTCATTAGGAGGGTGCTAACTAGAGCACAATAGGTGCTAATTAGAGCTATTGTTTAGTCACTAGCCTATAGCAGTCAGCCTCTCGGTAGGTGGGGTCTGGTTAGGTTTAAAAAACTCCAGCTTTTGTTGGCTTCTGGTTTATCTTCTCTACAAGAGTCAAGACAGAAGTCAGACTACCAGAGCAAGAATGTTAGCTGAGAAGCTTCTGTGATTTGAAGCGAAACGTCCTCCCGTCAAGCAATCCAGTCCAGTCGAAGATTCAAGCTTCTCTACTACTACCACAGACAAAATTACTTTGTTTTTATTGTTCTTTAAGTTATTCAATAAATGGAAAGCAAAGTTCTATTTTCTTGCTGATACCAAAAATGATCAGACTAAAAACCAGGAATCAATCCAAAGCACTAGTTATGTGACTGGCTGCACCTCTACTCTCTGGAAATCTACACAAATCATGTACTTTCCTGAATCATGCTCAAATTTGTTTAATTCTCTGATGGCATGAAATGCAAGTTAAGGGTTGTGGACAGGCTGGGCAAACTACTCAATAAATAAAAAAAAAACAGGTTTCAGTATCGAAATAACGTCATCTGTCACTAAAATTGAAAATATGAGATAAAAAAAACAGAAATCTTCTAGGAAATATAGTTAATGTTTTTTTTAATTTTTAATTTTTTTGCTGGATGTGAATGATTGACAGTAAGCTGTAATTTGTGCCGAACTGTTTTTTCTGTTTTCTCTCTTCCTCCGAGGTGAGACAGAAATGGAATGCCAGCAAGGCAACATTGTATTTCTTTCTTTGCTGGTGTTTGAAAGTATTCTGATATAGATTTTCTGCAATGACTGCAAGCCCATGATGTGCACTCTTGTGCCAAAAGCGTTCACTACACAAACGCGTGACAAGTGATCGGTGGTCATATGTCAGACTGAATGTGAAAATTCTAACGTTTAAAGGGTGGGATCCCATAGTTTCATGTGAAACGACTATCCACTCTTTGGAAGGTATAATTCAACACCGGCAATGGATGTGAGTGTGCAGAGTGGCATTATCAACCTCTGAGCCAGTATGAACTCTGCCAGGTTTCATCACGTATCATGATTTTTGTGTGTGGAAATTATAATCTTATCTCAGAATTACCTGTTAAATGTTTGATCATTGTCAGACTGGTGTTTTAAAATCTTAGACAGGATGCATAATAGCTTTTCTAAAACGGCTACGGTCCTACACCAAGAACGGTGTCTTCAAAGATGAGAGGACAAAGGAGGAATTAAGGCTATTGATTTGGAAGGTTGAAGCCACCGTGTCATATCATACGAGTCTTGCACTACACCTCTACCTTGGCCTTTTATGCTTCTGCCTACTTCGTTGTTTGACTGCACCCAGAGCTCCAGTTCACGCTTTGGGGGGGCCCAATCTCAGTGTGCTGCAGCAGTCCCTGGCAGTGTGCTGCCACACATGCCAAAGCAATTTCACAGACAGTAAAAATGAGAGGCAAACAAACAGCAGTGTGTCTAATGTGAATAACCCTTTCCACAGCAAATACAAAGGGAGCTGAAGTAGCATTTTAAGGTGGCGGTAGTTGTCAAGCCCAATTAGTTTATGGAATACAACATGTTTGTCATTTGCGACAGGTGTGCTTTGGGACAGTTAACACGTGCACACATTTAACAATGGGCCAGATACAGAGTAACAAAGTGTTTACATTCATTTCACACAGAAGGCCCTATCCCAGCAGCACATGTGCACGATCTATGGCACATAGCGCATGTATATTGGGTGTGTCCTCCTACATATGTTAATTACAGAGTACAAAATATAAGCGTAAACTAGGCTGCTGGGTGCATCAGTCTCCTCATTAATCAAGGGCAGGTTATGGGCATAACATTAAAGGAAAAAGTGACCCCTCCACTGCCTTTAAGACAAAGTCTGCACAGAGTGTTGCTGATAAAGGTTGTTGCACTCAGAAATGAGATGTTTTTCTGGCAAGAGATTGCATACAGAGAATCAGCAAGCACAAGAGAAATAATGCTGTAAATGGATTGACTGCTGTAACCGTAGAAATAAAACCTGTTGCTGACACTAATGTGTGAAAATTGTTCATTGGCCAACAGGTATGAGCCATGTGTGGAAGATGCAGCTATTTCAGTGGGTCGTTGAGACAGACCACACAATTTCCGAATGAAGAGAATCAAGATGTACCACCTGCAGTTCTTGTTAAGATAAGTTACAAACTGTTCACTGCATACAGTCATGAATGACATCTGTGCGCTGTGACTCAGGAGTGAGAATGAACTTTTCATTTAATTATTTATATACACCTTGATAGTAGCAAAGCTTGAATCTTCGACTGGACTGGATTGCTTGACGTGAGGACGTTTCGCTTCAAATCACAGAAGCTTCCTCAGCTAAAATTCTTGCTCTGGTAGTCTGACTTCTGTCTTGACTCTTGTAGAGAAGAATAAACCAGAAGCCAACAAAAGCTGGAGTTTTTTAACCTAACCAGACCCCACCTACCGAGAGGCTGACTGCTATAGGCTAGTGACTAAACAATAGCTCTAATTAGCCTACTGTGCTCTAGTTAGCACTCTCCTAATGACAGGACGGAAGCCTCCCCTGATGGCTCCCTTGACGACTCTCTCCTGATGACGTGAATGGCTCATTACCATGAACAAAAGACTTAAACTGCTTTGACCTGAGTACCACAATGTAAACAGGGGACAAAGCGTGTCTGAGACCCGCTCCGCGGTTAAGGCTGGGTTTCAACTGTTTTACAAAGACACCTCTCTCAAACCATTTCTTCTCTCTGGCTAAGATTTTAACTTCCTTGTCCTCAAACGTGTGGTTAGTGTCTTTCAGGTGGAGATGAACTGCAGACTGATGTCCACTGGTGACCTCTCTGCGGTGCTGGTATAGCCTCTTGTGTAAAAGTTGCTTCGTCTCACCTATGTAGTGTTCATTACAGTTTTCCTGACATCTGATATGATACACTACATTGCTCTGTTTGTAACTAGGGATCCTGTCCTTAGGGTGAACTAATTTCTGTCTCAAGGTGTTGACTGGTTTAAAGTAAACTGGGATTTTGTGCTGTCTGAAGATCCTCTGTAGTTTTTCCCCTACTCCTGCTAAATAAGGGAGAGACACTCTTCTTTTGTCTCCGTCTCCTGTCTATCTGGTCTCTTTGTTCTCTGGGACTTCTGCACTTTGTCCAGGAACCATCGTGGGTACCCACATACTGTGAGGGCTTTCCGTACAAGTTGTTGCTCTTTAGCCCTTCCCTCTGCAGTTGTGGGCACCTGTAGGGCTCTGTGTTGAAGAGTCCTGATCACCCCGAGCTTGTGTTCAAGGGGGTGGTTTGAGCCAAAGAGCAGATATTGATCAGTGTGAGTGGGTTTTCTGTAAACCTCTGTCTGGAGCTGCCTGTTCTCTCCAATCGTAACATCACAGTCCAAGAAGGCTAAATGGTTGTTTCTGGCATCCTCACTTGTGAACTTGATATTGGAGTCCACCGAATTGATGTGTTCAGTAAAGTCCTCGACCTCCTGTTGCTTGATTTAACCCATGTGTCATGGACATATCTGAACCAGTGACTCGGAGAGATGCCCGTGAACGACGTCAAGGCGGTCTTCTCCACTCGCTTCATGTACAGATTGGCCACAATGGGGGATACCGGAGACCCCATCGCACAACCATGGATCTGCCTGTAGTAATTCCCCCTAAACAGGAAATACGTGGTGTTAAGACAGATCTCCAAGAGTTGGCAGATGCGGTCTGGTGTGAGTTTGGTCCTTTCAGGTAGAAACACATCTTCCAGCAGTCTCTGCCTCACAGCTGAGATGGCCTCAGCGGTTGGGATGCAGGTGAACAACGAAGTCACATCAAATGACACCATAGTTTCATCTGCCTCCAGCTGCAGGTCCTTGATTTTGTTCACAAAATCTTGTGTGTTCTCCACATGGTGGTCTGAGTTACCCACTAGAGGAGCCAAATCCACGAGGTGCTTGGCCAAATTGTATGTGATGGAATCTGTGCTACATACAATAGGCCTGAGTGGCACGTCCTGTTTGTGCATTTTGGGCAGTCCATAAATGCATGGAGTGGCGTCCCCCGGGTAGAGTCTGTCGTATGTCTGCCTGTCGATGAGTCCCTCTTTCTCCAGGTTTTGGAGGCAGCTAATGATTTTCTTCTTATAGCCACTCGTGGGGTCTCTCTTCAGACGTTCGTATGTACTGGAGTCATTGAGCAAGTCATTGAGCAACTTGCAACTTGCAATGAGCTATTGTTTAGTCACTAGCCTATAGCAGTCAGCCTCTCGGCAGGTGGGGTCTGGTTAGGTTAAAAAACTCCAGCTTTTGTTGGCTTCTGGTTTATTCTTCTCTACAAGAGTCAAGACAGAAGTCAGACTACCAGAGCAAGAATTTTAGCTGAGGAAGCTTCTGTGATTTGAAGCGAAACGTCCTCACGTCAAGCAATCCAGTCCAGTCGAAGATTCAAGTTTGTCTACTATGGAAACCACCTGGATAACTGAGAGCGTACACAGAAATACACCTTGATAATTTTACACTAATCGCTGGATAGAAGTGTTTGGTGATGCCAATATGTTTGCAGGAAAATGAAGGTCCAAGTCTTTAGGGTCCTGGTGAAGCCTGTCTTGCTGTATGGTTGTGACATATGGACACTAACCAGTGAGCCAAGACAGCTACTGGTCTTTGGTACTAGGTATTTTAGGAAGGATCCTTGTGTTACAGCTGGAATGACTGTATCAAAGACAAAGATGAGGAGTGCCACTTGCATTGTGAGGGATTGTCAGCTTCGACATTTTGACCATGTGGTCTGTTTCTCTGTGCATGATCCAGGACACAGGTGCCTGAGGGTTGAGGATCCTAGTAGCTGGGAAAGGCCAAGGGGACGCCCATGTTTCACCTGGCTGTGGCAGATAGATGGTTATTTTAGAGATGTGGGAATGGACCGGTTGTCTGCCTGGGTGGTAGCCATGAGGGACCTGGGGCAGTTCTGTGGTGTCCTGGATGTGACAAAGCGCAGACCAGCACATGCTCTCAAACTTGACTATCTTGTGATCCTAACATGCTAAAACATTTTGGGAACCTGCATGTTTCCATGTTAACATATGAACATTTCACCCCTCTAAATACAAAACAGAATGGTAGGACCTAAGGAAGGCTTCAAATGAAGCCTCAAGTATATATAACTGCACAAGGTAGATAAACACTGATTTTGCATGATACAGTACATTTAAAAGATGCGTCAGAGAAGATTCGGTCACAAATGAGAGAACCCAACAGGTGCTCACTAACACATGCTTAATTATGCAGATGTGCACACAGCAGCATATTCACTTTCTAGTGTCATTACCTGAATTCTCCCAATTTGTATTCTGCAGAAATTAAATAAAATGTTTGCAAAAGGAAAGTGGAGGTTAATGTGTTCTGCTCTGAGTGTTTATCCGACAGGACACTGTGGCACCACTTGTGCTATTTTTTTCCCAGTTGGACAAGCTTCAGTTGAGACAGGCTTTCAATTTGCACAGACACGAAGGTGGAAAAACAAAGAACCTAGACGCTGTACAGTGTGTTCTCATGAGACCGAGCTGGATGGATGGACACAGTTATTTCCGGTGGAAAAAAATGACAAACTACCTCTGTCCCCACGGTGCCACTTGAAGTTTTGAATGCTTTGAAGGGTGTCTTTTTTTCCGCCCCAACAACCACGAACACTTCACCTGCACTTTGGTGAAAAAACCTACAAGCATGAGATGAAGTAAACAAAAAGGCACTAAGACAAAGGAGGAATAACTGTAAAAACTAGAGCACCACGCTAACCTCTGCCAACACTAGTTTCCAATTCCACAAATTTTTACCTTGAAATAAATTTGAGGTCAAAGTCCTGTTAGAAGTGACTTTTCATAAGCTAAGTTAGATGTGATCAATTGTCAGGAGGATGTAGTTATTTTGTGGTGCTGTCACTTTTTCATTTTCTGAATTCTTTTTCAGATAGTTCTCACAGAACATTGGTTCTCTGCTCTGCCCACTTTGTCATTGCTTTTTGGCACTTGGTTTCTGACTGATAACTGGAAGACAAAAAGGCTTAACATTGGAACCTCCGTCCAATTTTGGTGGTGTAAGTAAATCCATAACAGGAAAAAAATGAGTGACTGATGAACTTTTGATTGAGCTATAATACAAAATGTACACAAAATGGGCTTTTCAATATGAAATTCAAATGTCCACAAAATCCACAATCCAGATCAGACTTTGTCAGGTGATAGTGAGTGCCAGTCTGCACCTCAGGTTCAAATATGAGAGTGATTGGAGAATGTTTGATTAAGATATAACGTAAAATATACATTCAATGGGATGTTCAATGTTAAGTTTATATGGCCACATAATCTGTAATCTGGATCAGATCCGGATCAAACTTTCAGGTGATAGATACTTTCAGGTGAACTTACAGGTGATAGTGAGTGCCAGTCTGCACCTCACTTCAAATATGAGCGTGATTAGGGCATGTTTAAGATATAACAGTAATAGATACAATCAGCATATCTTCCGGGTGATAAGTTCCTCTTCAGCATACTGCATCAAACTGAACGCTGTGGAGCCGAGTTTAATTGTGCGCACGTGACAGAAAACTGATTCGTCGTGGTGCGCAGTGAAATGTGACACCGCGTTACAAGTCGTGTCAAAACTTGACAGTTTCCGTGTCACTTCGTAGTAACGCGTGACAGTTTGGGCTCCAAGAACCATCACAGGAACCACTACGAATGTCGTCACGTTCTATTAAGGATCACTACTCATCAAGACGGCTCAATACGCTCAGTTGCGACCTCCACGATGAGACGAAATGTGGGTGGTGTGTGACATTCGTGGAAGATTTTTTGACAGGCAAAAACATGCTTCACGAAAATCAAGAATATCACGCACTATTAAGAAACTTAATCAGATGTGTTAAGTCACGTTAAGAATGTCAGGAATGTGTCACGAATGACAGAAAAATGACATTCGTAACGCGTCTTGCTCATTGTAAACGCACCTTTACCTTCATTATATTACTGTCATACAGGTTCAGAACGGGAAAGGTACACAATGCTAACAACAGCTTCTTCTTTTGGGTTTCTTCTTTGCTGTACTTGTAGAAATGGAGCAATATCTCCACCAGGTGGACATGACCAATAATGCAGGTACAACAGAATTTTGCCAAGAGTTCTAGTGTGTGTGTATATATATATATATATACACACACACGAGGTCTATTAGAAAAGAAACCAACCTTTTTTTTTTTATAAAAATATTTGGATTTGAATCACGTGCGATAACGTCAGACAAGCTTGAACCCTCGTGCGCATGCGTGAGTTTTTTCACGCCTGTCGGTTGCGTCATTCGCCTGTGGGCAGGCTTTGAGCGAGCAGTGGTCCACCCCCCTCGTCGGAATTCCTTTGTCTGACTTCTTCCTGAGAGACTGGCACTTTGCTCGATCAAAAGACATGCGGACTGATTGGCGCGTCGGCAGGCAGCCGGCGTGTTGCCACAGGAAAAACACCTCCGTGTTGATAACCATTTGTAAAAACCAGGCGGCTTTTGATGGCTTTCAGTTGAGTGAGTATCTGAGAAATTGTTTAACAGCTGGACATGTTCCAACTTGTCCTTAAGGCTTCCTGTGGCGGCGCGCCGCGCCGGCTGCCTGCCGATGCGCCAATCCGTCCGCACATCTTTCATTACAAAATCTCCTTTAACGGTGGAATGTCCGGATAATCTGCTGATCCCGACCTCTTCTGAAAGTTCTGTTCTCTCACGACGTCCTGGGTCAACAGAGGCTTAAATTTGGAGGTTTTCAGCTCGAAACAGGCTGACGACGGCGCCTCAGAGCGCGCGCGACATCCCGCTCCGTGGAAAGTCCTTAAAGCGACAGTAACACTCCATAATCTCTCATCAGCCGTTAAAATTATCACCAAAAACCGTCTGAATTTCTCGAATGGTGTCCACTTCGATGTGCCTTACAGTTTCAGAAAAAATTTTGATCAAGCAAAGCACCAGTCTCTCAGGAAGAAGTCAGACAAAGGAATTCTGACGAGGGAGGTGGACCAGTGCTCACTCAAAGCCTGCCCACAGGCGAATGACACAACGACAGGAGTGAAAAAAATCACGCATGCGCACGAGGGTTCAAGCTTGTCTGACGTAATCGCACGTGATTCAAATCCAAATATTTTTATAAAAAATAAAAAGGTCGGTTTCTTTTCTAATAGACCTCGTGTGTGTATATATATATATATATATATATATATATATATATATATATATATATATATATATATACACACACACACACACACACCACTTTATTAGGTACACCTATTGAATTGCTTGCTCACATAAATGGTTAATAAGTCAAACACATGGCAGCAACTCAAAGCATTTAAGCATCTAGACGTGGTGACGACGACTTGCTGAAGTTCAAACTGAGCATCAGAATGGGGAAGAAAGGGAATTTAAGTGACTTTGAACGCTGTGTGGTTGTTGGTGCCAGATGGGCTGGTCTGAGTATTTCAGAAACTGCTGATCTACCGGAATTTTCAGCACAACCATCCATCCATCCAGGGAGGCTGGTGCCTATCACAAAGCTGCATATAGACAAACAAACACATTCACTTACAGTCAACTCTAAAGTTTCCAATTCACCTAACCTGCATGTCTTTGGATGTGGGAGGAAGCCGGAGTACCTGGAAGGAACCCGCACAAACAGAGAGAGCATGCAAACTCCACAGGTGGGAATCGATCCCACAACCTTCTTGCTGTGAGGCAACAGTGCAAACCACTAAGCTACCTCACTGCCCAAAGTATTCCAAATGTATTGTATTTCATATTCAATAACTGGTTACATTTCAAAGTATTCCTACCCAACTCTGCCATGATTGACTAAACAAGCTACACAATGTGTAGGTAGTGTGGGGCAAAGTGAAAAAAACTTACAGAAAACTGCTTTTTGTCACCACTGTCATCAGCAGTGTCTAGTACACTTTGATTATGGACCAAAATTAAAATTAAACTTAATTAAAATTAAAGCTTCAAAATGTTGTACAACTTGTAACAATATAAAGTAGAGTATTGTGGGAAAAGTGCATGCATAACAATATTTTTTTTAAGATATAATGCATTTATGTCCCTCATATGCATATTTATAACTGTGATGATGATAAAAAATTATAGTAATAATACAAATATTTGAAGTTTTTTTTTTCCATTGTGGTATAAGAGGCTTACCATGGGAGGGGATATGAGGATTTCACATGCAAGAGCACTTTCACAATCCCCAAAAAGCGACCACAGTTACGGTGTCCTTTCAGCTTATTTCTGCCTTCGTGTGTACACACACTTTTAATCTGAAATCTACACAGTTTAATGCATCTGGCCCCAGAAGCCTTATTGCTCCTGCTGGAATTCAGGCAGCCTTTGACAATCAGGTTTCCTCAGCCGCAAACAAATCTTTCAACCTTCCATTTTTGAAAGTAAAATTCCTTCCCGGGGCGTTTGGCCCTTCATGGAGGCCCTTTGACGTCTAGTGGGAAATGCTCACTTTTCTGATTTTTACTTCTGCCCATAACAGAAGTTGAGAAATGGGCGACTTTGACTTTGCTGTATGAACTTTATTCTCCATGAAAGATTCATGAAGAGAAAGAACAAAAACGGACCACAGAAGTTTTGCTGTAAAAAAAAAAAAACCTCACACTCCACATAAAATACACTTTGAACCTTTTTCATCTCTGCATTTTCTTCTATTTTTCTTAAACAAGCAATGTCTAAATGAACAGAGAGTGATGGATAATATCAAATTTTAAAAAAATGCTGCGAGTGATGTTTCCTGACTCTGGAGGATAACTGCCGTTATGCTCATGAGTTGTAATCTTAAAGTCAATCAGTGTGCTTCCCCTTCCCATAAAAAAAAAAAAACTGTTTTGTCCAATATACCTGGACAGACAGGAACAGTGGGTCTTTATTATCCTGAGTATCCATTTCCCTGCGGAGCTATTACAGTCGTTAGCCTTATCTTATCTTTAAACAAGGAGAAATAAACGGTACTCCCTCCAGCCCTTTTCAACCAGAGAGGAGAAAGTAGCTCTGTGCCAGGGCGACTTCGGTCACCAGAGGCAGACCTGGTGTCAATAAGCCTGAGGCTCCTTTGGCCAACTGTAGCTGCAAAAAAGTGATGGCTTTGAGTCTGGCCTGTTGGGGCCAGAGTCAAAATGGGCATTGCAACTGAAGAATTATACAGGAGAATACGGAGTTTAGTCACATCTTTAGCTGAGCCACACGGACTCTAAGTAGGAGTAACTCAGACAGCTGAAGTCACAACATGGTCATCACTTGGACATATCGTTGTGGTGTGGGTGTCCTCTCAGTTATGGACCGCATTTAGATATAACACACTAAATAGAATGACAAATTTGAGGTTTGGGCTTCTCCAATCCATTTTTAAATGATTTATTTTAGTGGTTCTAAATCTGAGGCCATGGTTCCCAGCAGGAAACCAGTGGATTGTCAACTCCAGGTAGGCAATGAGTTCTTCACCCAAGTGAAGGAGCTCAAGTACCTCAGTGTCTTGTTCACCAGTGAAGGTACAGTGGAGCGTGAGATTGGTCGGAGAATCAGCACAGCAGGGACAGTGTTGCATTCGGGCTAACAAAGTGTTGTTATGAAAAGGGGAACTGAACCAAAAGGCGAAGTTCTAGATCTACTGCTATAGTCATGATGGCTGAGTCATAACCGAAAGAACTAGGTTGCAGGTACGAGCCGTCGAAATGGGATTCCTCAGGAGGGCGGCTGGCGTCTCCGTTAAGCCCAGGGTACACATAGATGGTTTTGTCGGCGGGCAGTACGTAGACCGAAGTTTGCAGTAGTTCCGGCTGTTTTCGCGGTGGAAAGGGGCGGAGCATTTCACCAGCATTTTGAGCACCGTACTAGCCGCAAATGCGCGGATAAAACGCCGCTAAATCCGCAGAATAAAGCGGCGTTTTGACGCCGTAGCATCTGGCACATGTCAGGCAACCGGGGTTAATACCCAGTTCTATCCTTTACAATTGCAGGTTAAGGCGCGCGTGAGAACGGCGGTGTTCTGCTGCCGCCGATAATGCCGTGTACCGCTGGATTTATCCAGGCAAATCCTGCGTTACTCCAGGAACCTTTGCATATAGGCACCGCCTCCAGAGTATAATAGGCTAAAGCAGCTGTCACTTCAGGAGGAGGGAGCTCATCTCTCAGCCTTTTATTCTCCTTTCCTTTTCCCCTCCTCAACGTGTTGCTTTCTCCACTACAGGGGTCTCCTCTGCTTCTGAACCAGACCTCTTGGTAAGTCCTTGCCACTGCCAATTTTCTTTTAGGAGGCATACTGGAGCTTCTTTGCAAAAATATCTGGAGCTGGCCGCGAGTGAGAGGCCTGCATGCAGCGTGCTAGCATTTTTATATTGACCGCCGCCTATCGGCCTTTTGGAATGCCATTAACCGGAGGTGGGGTTTAGAACGACGTACTGTCCGCTAGCGCTGCCGTTTTGTCTGTCTGTGCTGGTTAAAATGCCTTTGAGGACGCCGATGTGGGCTCTATCGCCACTTTACATGCCGTTGGTTAGGGATACAATGCCGAGCCGCCAATTACGGTGGTGTAAACTGCGGCACTGCAGGAAGGAGCAGGATGACACGGTGACTAAAAAGTATCAAAAGCCGTTGTTCGCGTTGTCTCCGTCGTCACGTGAATTCTCCGGGAGCGCTCCCGGAATTATTCGACATGTTGAATAATTTTTTCGATGATTCCCGGTAAAGCCGGAACTAAGCCACGCCCCCTAGTGCCGGCGTCGACAACGGTGTTTGATCCTTAAAACGGCCAAAAACTCTTCCGGGACGCTTCCGGGAGCTCTTACCGTCTATGTGTAAACGGGGCTTAAGACATAAGGTGAGAAGCTCAGTCATTCATGAGGAGCTCGTTCACATTGAAAGAAGCCATATGAGGTGGTTTGGGCATCTGGTAAGCATGCCCCCCGGGTGCCTCCCTAGGCAGGGGTTCCAGGCACGTCCATCTGGGAAGAGGTCCAGGGGGAGACCCAGGGCTAGGTGAAGAGATTATATCTCCACACTGGCCTGGGAACACCTCAGGTTCCCCCAGTGGTCAATGTGGCCCGAGAAAGGAAAGTTTGGGGTCCTCTACTGGAGCTGTTGCCCCAGCAACCCAATCCCGGATAAGCGGTAGAAGATGAGAAGATGAGAGATTTTTTCCACCCAGAAACATTGCCATGTGTCCATAATTCGTATAGGGGAACCCAGTGACCCTTCATCACAAGAGAGAGAGAAACATGCTTGCCCGGAGGACAGTCAATACAGTTTGTTTGAGTGTTGGTGGTTTTGGATGTTGATGGCATTGAGGTTTGTATTTGGGTAGAATGTATGTTGGCTGATTCAATTGTGGACAGCAGATCAGATCTGAGAGCATGCATAGGCGCTGTGCATTACTGCATCAGCCACAGTATGGAACAATCCTGGGACCTGGATTGCAAGACCAATGCAGAAAACCAGTCCATCACCACATCTCAAAAGTAGTCACTTATCTGTAATAGTTTATGCAAACAGGGACGTCCCCTTGACCTTCTGCAGCCACTCAGGTCTTCAACATTGAGGCACATGTGTGCTGGCTCATACTAAGAACTGTGGCATACTGTATGTCCAAAATATCATTCCTGACGAACTGGGGGACCGCGATCGGAGACGATGCTGTTGGAATCCCATGCAGCCGGATGACGTGGTGGACCAGGAGGCGCTGCTCATGGGCTAGGTCGTCGGGAGCTTCGGGGGGGCCACGAAGTGGGCCGCCTTGGAGAAATCGGTAACTATCGTGAGGAGGGTGGTGTTGCCCTGGACGGCGGGAGCCACGTGACAAAATCCAGGCCGATGTGGGACCAGGGCGATGAGGAACAGGCAGCGGCTGGAGCAGTCCCGATGCCCTGCGGTGGTCAGCCTTGCCCTGGCGCAGTGGTACAGGCCTGGATATAGTCCCGGATGTCGGCCTCCAGGGACGCCCACCAGAAGCGCTGCCGGACAACTGCCACGGTTCTTCGCACCCCGGATGACAGGAGAACTTGGAGCGTGACAGAAGTCCAGGACTGCAGCCCTGGCCTTGGTGGGACGTAAGTTTGTTCTTCGGCCCAGTTCCGGGTCCGGGCTCCGTGCCAGGCCTCCCGGACGGTTTCTCTACGTCCCAGGTGAGGGTGGCCACATAGCGGACTCCGGGATGATGGGTTCCGGTGGATCCGACAACTCCGTTTTGACTTCGTCTTCATGCACCCGGACAAGGCATCCGATCTCTGGTTTTGGTCCCGGGGCGGTAGGTGATCCGGAAGTCAAAACGGCCGAAGAACAGTGACCAGCGGGCTTGCCTGGGGTTCAGCTGCTTGGCGGTCCTGAATACTCCAGGTTCCGGTGGTCAGTGGAAAACCGTGAATGGCACGGACATTCCCTCCAACAGATGTCTCCACTCTTCAAGAGCCTCTTTCACCGCAAGGAGTTCTCGATTGCCGACGTCATAGTTCCGTTCGGCCGGGGTCAACCTGCGGGAAAAATAGGCACACGGGTGAAGGACCTTATCGGTCTCTCCGCTCTGGGAAAGCACAGCTCCTATCCCTGAGTCCGAGGTGTCCACTTCAACCACAAACTGGCGACTAGGATCTGGCTGCACCAGAACGGGTGCAGACGAGAAGCGCCGTTTCAACTCCTTAAACGCGGCATCGCACCGATCCGCCCAGGTGAAGGGGACGTTTGGCGAGGTCAGGGCTGTCAGGCGGCTAACTACCTGACTGTAGCCCTTAATGAACCTCCTGTAGAAATTTGCAAAGCCGAGGAACTGTTGCAGCTTCCTACGGCTGGTAGGTTGGGGCCAGTCTCTCACCGCCGCAACCTTGGCCGGATCAGGAGCGACGGAGTTGGGGGAGATGATAAACCCCAGGACAAAGAAGTGCGGTGAAACTCACACTTCTCGCCCTTCAAAACAGTCGGTTCTCCAACAACCGCTGCAGGACCTGACGTACATGCCGGACATGGGTCTCAGGATCCGGAGAAAAGATGAGTATATGTCTAGATATACGAAGACGAATCGGTGCAGGAAATCCTGCAAGACATCATTAAAATGCTTGGAACGTTGCGGGGGCGTTGGTGAGGCCGAACGGCATGACCAGGTACTCAAAGTGACCTAAGGGGGTGTTAAATGCCGTCTTCCACTCGTCTCCCTTCCGGATCCGAACCAGGTGATACGCATTTCTAAGATCTAGCTTAGTGAATACTTGGGTTCCATGCAGGGGCGTGAACACTGAATCCAACAAGGGCAACCGGTATGGTTACGAACCGTGATTTCGTTCAGCCCCCTGTAATCAATGCATGGACGAAGTCCGCCATCTTTTTTTCCCACAAAAAAGAAACCTGCACCCATCGGGGAGGTGGAATTCGGATCAACCCGGCAGCTAACGAGTCCCGGATGTAGGTCTCCATTGATTCGCGCTCAGGTCGTGAGAGGTTGTACAGCCTGCTGGACGGGAACGCAACGCCTGGAACCAAATCAATGGCACAATCATACGGACGGTGCGTGGGAAGGGTGAGCGCCAGGTCCTTACTGAACACATCCACAAGGTCATGGTACTCCACCGGCACCGTCCCAAGATTGCGCGGGACTCTGACCTCCTCCCTAGCCTGGGAACCGGGAGGAACCGAGGAACCTAAACATACCCGATGGCAGGTCTCGCTCCACTGAACCACTACCCCGGACGGCCAATTGATCCGGGGATTGTGTTTTAACATCCAGGGGAACCCGAGAATTACACGGGAGGTGGCAGGAGTCACAAAAAACTCGATCTCCTCCGGTGGTTCCCTGACACCACCAGAGTTACTGGTGGTGTCTTATGTGTGATTAGAGGGAGTAGGGAGCCATCTAGTGCCCGCACCTGCACAGGTGAAGTAAGCGCCACCAGAGGGAGCCCTGCCTCCCTGGCCCATCTGCTGTCTAGCAGATTCCCTTCAGAGCCCGTGTCCACCAGTGCTGGGGCCTGAAGGGTTAAATCCTCATAAAGGATTGTAACTGGGAGTCGTGTGGCAATATGGGTATGTCCCACGTGAATGTCTTGGCCCACCCCTGGCCCAGTTTCTAGGGGCGGGCGTTGGTGTTTAACCGTTCGGGGCAGTCCCTCACTTGATGCTCTATTGAGCCACAAACAAAACACGCTCCGCGGACCAGCCTCCTCTGTCTATCTGGTGGCCTAAATGTGGCCCTGCTCGTGTCCATAGCTTCATCAGCGGGGGTGCTGTAACCACACGGAGCGTAGAGGCCGTGGAGGGGGAGGGCGGAACTCGGTCGGAACCGGAAGGGAGAGGGACGGCGCGTGCCCGGCCACGCCCTTCGTCTCGTTCCCGACGGCGTTCTTCTAACCGATTGTCTAATCGTATAGCGAGATCAATAAGCCCGTCTAAATCCCGCGGTTCGTCCTTAGCCACCAGGTGCTCCTTCAGGACCAATGACAGTCCGTTTACGAAGGCGGCACGGAGGGCAGTGCTATTCCAGCGGGACCTCGCAGCCGCGATGCGGAAGTCGACTGCATAAGCAGCTGCGCTCCGGCGCCCGTCTCATTGACAGCAGCACGGCTGAAGCGGTCTCTCCTCTATTTGGGTGATCGAACACTGTTCTGAATTCCCTCACAAACCCATCATATGTCTGAAGGAGCCGTGAATTTTGCTCCCAGAGCGCTGTAGCCCAAGCGCGTGCCTCACCGCGAAGCAGATTAATCACATAAGCTATCTTACTAGCATCAGTCGCGTACATGACGGGACGTTGTGCGAAGACGAGCGAACACTGCATAAGAAAGTCCGCGCACGTCTCCACACAACCCCATACGGCTCTGGAGGGCTTATGTATGCTTCAGGGGAAGGGGGAGGGGTCGTTGAACGACCTGTGGAACGTCACTGTTGCGCACAGGATCGACAGGAGGGGGAGCCGCAGCAGCGCCCCGAGGGCGCGCCTCCACCTGCGCGGCGAGAGCCTCCACCCTGCGGTTAAGGAGGACGTTCTGCTCGGTCATCAGATCCAACCGAGCCGTAAAAGCCGTGAGGATTCGCTGCAACTCACCGATCATACCCTCCTGCAGACGCCTGTGCGCCCTGCTCTTCCATTGGCCGGTCAACAGCGGTTGACGCCCCTCGGGGTCCACGACGTTGGCCGAGATATCCTGTTGTGAAAGTGTAGGAACACGGACCCACACAAGGGGGCGCAAATGAACGGACAATGGAGGAAGTCAAATAACAACACTTTACTGTGTGAATAAGCACAACAAAACACGGCGAATTACAATTGTAGACAAGTAGTCAATTCACAAAATGTGTCACGTGGGCAGGCTCGAAGAAAGAGACGTCTGTCCAAAGCAGAACCGGAACCACACGATTTCCTCCGCCACCGAACCCCGGGAATACTGGAGCCGCCAAGTCCCGAACTCCCAGGTGGCCACTGCCTCCGCTTGTCGGATCTGGTATGCTGGCGAGGAACAAAAACAGTTAGATGTGGGTGCGTTTGCACCCAGCAACACGTATGGTGGGAAAACCACCTCCACCTCTCGTCGGAAAAAAAAGAAACAGAATATCTGCTGTCCAACACACACAAGCAACAGGTATTCCTGTCAGGAAGACAACACAGTCAGCTGAGAACTTTACCTCCTTGGTAGAGCGATATCTCGGCAAAGAGGTGGAGATGTCGTCTTGCTGATATACCACTGAAGATCAGATGAGTGGTGACAGCTGTCGTAGGTGATAAGTGACAGCTGTCACCCCCGGCTGCTCCTGGTGAGGCGGCAGCGCCCTCTGGTGCCTGGAGCCCGCACTCCAGGCAGGGTGCCCCTCTGGGGTGGTGGGCCAGCAGTACCTCCTCTTCAGCGGCCCACACAACAATGAGCATGGCTAAAATTTTTCAGCTTCTGACCCCACGCCTTTTAAAACATTTTTTTTTTCTTTTGCCTTTCAGTTTCTGTGCCCCCCGCTGCCTAGACCCCCCCACTTTTTAAAGCTTTTTTTTTTTTTTTGCTTTACTTTCCAGCTTCTGGGGAGGGCTCCACCCCACAGACCCCCTTTATTACAGCCCTCTTAAACCCCCTGCCACTTTCATTTTTTAAATGTAGATGTAAATTAATATTCAAAGTTTTCAGCTAGTTGACAGTAGGGCTGTACAATTAAAATTATCATATCTCAATATTGTCATATCACTATACAATATGACTATGATTTGACACAACGTGCAAGCAACAGTGAAAATGAAGCATTCTTAAACAAAATGGTAATAATACCACACTAATTTTGCACTCATCATAAGGTAGGATACTGTGCCCTCCAAAAGTATTGGAACACTTAGAATTTCACAATTTAGTTTGTTATGCCAATTTCAAATACAAGAAATGCAAAAAATATAATGAATAAAAATTTCTAAAATTATCTTCGTCAAACTCAAACTGAAAGCAAATCTATAAAACCTGTAACTAATATCAGTTTTATTGCCAGTTTTCTTTCAGACAAGTCACAGGGGATGGAAACAGGAACATTTCCAAGTCACTGAATATGTCTTGGACTTTATTTACATCAATTGTGAAGAAATACAAAGTGTTCTTTTGCCAAACATCAAATCTAGGCTATCATCTCAAATGTATTTTCTGGCAAATTGTATCTGAACGTTCAGGTTCAGGTCACTGTGGACTCAAAATTCGGCACTTCCTGTTTGGGACTGCCTGTACCATAGAGCGAGCTTTGCATTGCTCATATTAGATCCTGTTGTCTTGCATAAAATGTGTACAGGTTCAAATCAAATCATTATTTGTTTGTGTTGTGTAAATCAAGGAATATTTGTAGATCATCCTTTGTGCATTTGCATTCATTCATGAAACAAATTTAGCTTCATAGGAAGTTAGCTTTAAGTTAGCGTACAAGCTATCATCCGCAAAATTGTCTTGTAAATGACTCCAGAGGTGTTATTAGGTTACAAAAAATAGTATTTTCAGTTTCTCGCTATCGAAGCTGTTAGCAAGTAGTTACACCAGGAAGTGATGTCACCATGCTAACCTTGGCGGAAATGTCTTGTAAATAAGTTCAGAGATGTTATTGGCTCCACAAAAACAGCATTTTCAGTTTAGAAGTGTTTGTTTCTCTCTAGCTTTCACATAATATATGAGAAACATGTAGATAAACACACAAAACGAAGCGGTTTTAAAGAGATCAGCGAGTGACAGCTTGGGTGCAGCTCCACTCTGATTGGCTGTCACCCGTGTCACTCAAAAAAAACCTGCATCGATTTAAACAGAACGTGACTTTTAACCTCTTAAAATACATCGAGATTAGCCATCTTTGAACTTGTCCAAGATCTGTGTCACAAAATAATCCCTGTGAATTTGACAACCCTGGCAGTAATAGGACTGGACTTATACAGACGGAGGGACGGACGTAAAGTTTTCGCGATACCCGATGGCCATATTCGATGGTCTTGGGTAAGCTTATGTCCTCTAATATGACAAAATCAGATATTTGGAATAGATTAAACATTCAGAAGCAGCCAGGTTGACAGTAATGCAGAGGATGTGGCAGATTCATGTTGATATGTAACACAGAACATTTTAGACATACTGTGTCTCATGTTGTTCTCAGAACTGCTGTGAGCACTATCTCCACTTTACCAGAAACTCTGAATACATCACACCATGCAATCAATGTCTGGTACCCTGGCTCTGTTATCAGCAGTGCTCAGGTTGTCCTCTGTGCAGCCGGGGAGCAGAAACACAAGGCTGCAGCGAAATTAGCACAAGATGCAACAGGGTGTCACCAAGGTCGAGAGGGGAGTCAGTAACACCTGTCACCTGACTCGTGTCGATCTTCTCAGATCAGCCATACGTGAGTTTGACCCAGTGTCCCTACATCAGTTTGAAAGAGGTGTCACATGCCTCCCTTATGGTGTCCCCCATGGTTAATGTAGTGAGCGTAATAAGCACCTGAACTGCAGCAACAGCAGAAGAAGAACATGACATTCACTGATGCTGAACGGTGACGCAAAACTATCATCGTGTCTGACTGGAAGGATATATTTCACCTCTAAGGTGGTGGTGGCAGACCATAGTTGATCATGATCTTGACAGGCCTCCCCCATGGTTCAGCACGGATTATGAACTGCTGATTAATTACGAAGTTTACATAGTCCATGTGAAATACAGATTTATTGCCATGGTGAAGTGTTTAATAATAATTGCATACATGTCAAATCAACAAATCAAATCAATTTTATTTATATAGCGCCAAATCACAACAAACAGTTGCCCCAAGGCGCTTATATTGTAAGGCAAGGCCATACAATAATTACAGTAAACCCCACGGTCAAAACGACCCCTGTGAGCAAGCACTTGGCTACAGTGGAAGAAAAACTTCCTTTAACAGAAAGAAACCTCCAGCAGAACCAGGCTCAGGGAGGGGCAGTCTTCTGCTGGGACTGGTTGGGGCTGAGGGAGAGAACCAGGAAAAAGACATGCTGTGGAGGGGAGCAGAGATCAATCACTAATGATTAAATGCAGAGTGGTGCATACAGAGCAAAAAGAGAAAGAAACACTCAGTGCATCATGGGAACCCCCCAGCAGTCTACGTCTATAGCAGCATAACTAAGGGATGGTTCAGGGTCACCTGATCCAGCCCTAACTATAAGCTTTAGCAAAAGGAAAGTTTTAAGCCTAATCTTAAAAGTAGAGATGGGTGTCTGTCTCCCTGATCCGAATGGGAGCTGGTTCCACAGGAGAGGAGCCTGAAAGCTGAAGGCTCTGCCTCCCATTCTACTCTTACAAACCCTAGGACTACAAGTAAGCCTGCAGTCTGAGAGCGAAGTGCTCTATTGGGGTGATACGGTACTATGAGGTCCCTAAGATAAGATGGGACCTGATTATTCAAAACCTTATAAGTAAGAAGAAGAATTTTAAATTCTATTCTAGAATTAACAGGACGCCAATGAAGAGAGGCCAATATGGTGAGATATGCTCTCTCCTTCTAGGCCCCGTTAGTACTCTAGCTGCAGCATTTTGAATTAACTGAAGGCTTTTCAGGGAACTTTTAGGAAAACCTGATAATAATGAATTACAATAGTCCAGCCTAGAGAAAATAATGCATGAATTAGTTTTTCAGCATCACTCTGAGACAAGACCTTTCTAATTTTAGAGATATTGCGTAATTGCGTAAAAAGCAGTCCTACATATTTGTTTAATATGCGCTTTGAATGACATATCCTGATCAAAAATGACTCCAAGATTTTCTCACAGTATTACTAGAGGTCAGGGTAATGCCATCCAGAGTAAGGATCTGGTTAGACACCATGTTTGTTATGTGTCGGACGCAGCTCGGAGAACCGACCAGCGTTTGAAGGACCCAGTATGAAATAAGCAGAGCACGGTACAAAGGCTAACTGAATTTAATACATAACAGTGATACAAAAAATAACAAAAGAAAGTGCGGTCTGGTGTGGTGCGCTCCCAGCAGCGCTAACGGTCCGGAGCCAGAAGCTGTTCGGACCCAAGGACCCCGCCTGACACCCCCCAGGTGGCCGCAACAACCGAGTCTGTGAAAGAAGGAACCTTTATGTGAGTCCACACTCTACACACAGAGAGAACACTTAAAGGTGTACAAACAGCAAACACTTCCTGGCTTGATTACTAATCAGCTTCCCAACCTGCAGGCATGGAACATCCAGTTCACAAAACTGCACTGCAGTGGAAGCCGATACATGACTAACATACAGCTCAATATAATAAAGGTGTGAGGGACACCACATTTACTGACTGTATAAATGTTAGTCACAAAATCTAACGTACCTCAGGAAGTGTGCTGACGAGCGTGAGACCTCACCCCCTCCTCTTTCACAGACCGTGGCATCAAACCCTGGACGTTCTCGGCAGTCCACTGATGATGAGATGGCTCCCGAGACGACGAATCTCACCCGTCTGGTCACCAAGGTCGAGTCTCTGGCAAATAAACACTCGTATACTCAGTCTTAAATGCCACCATGTTCCAATCCATATAGATGCACCTCAGCTGTGAGTCCGACGAGCCGCGGTGATCAGGGTGAGGTCCTGATAACCTCAGCAACACAGCCACTCAGTCCCAAATGCAAGCCACCCTGGAAGGAAAAAACAAAAGACAGAACAAAAAGGCAGCCAGGCCCCCCAGCCATACACAATGTTTCTAAGATTTGGTGGGGCCAAGTACAATAACTTCAGTTTTATCTGAGTTTAAAAGCAGGAAATTAGAGGCATCCATGTCTTTTGTCTGTAAGACAATCCTGCAGTTTAGCTAATTGTTGTGTGTCCTCTGGCTTCATGGATTAGATAAAGCTGGGGATCATCTTGCGTAACAATGAAATTTAAGCAATGCCGTCTAATAATACTGCCTAAGGGAAGCATGTATAAAGTGAAATAAAATTGGTCCTAGAAACAGACCTTGTGGAACTCATATTAACCTTACTCGTGAAGAAGATTCCCCATTTACATGAACAAACTGTAATATATTAGATAAATATGATTCAAACCACCGCAGCGCAGTGCCTTTAATACCTATGGCATGCTCTAATCTCTGTAATAAAATTTTATGGTCAACAGTATCAAAAGCAGCACTGAGGTCTAACAGAACAAGCACAGAGATGAGTCCACTGTCTGAGGCCATAAAAAGATCATTTGTAACCTTCACTAATGCTGTTTCTGTACTATGATGAATTCTAAAACCTGACTGAAACTCTGCAAATAGACCATTCCTCTGCAGATGATCAGTTAGCTGTTTTACAACTACGCTTTCAAGAATTTTTGAGAGAAAAGGAAGGTTGGAGATTGGCCTATAATTAGCTAAGATAGCTGGGTCAAGTGATGGCTTTTAAGTAATGGTTTAATTACTGCCACCTTAAAAGCCTGTGGGTACATAGCCAACTAATAGAGATAGATTGATCATATTTAAGATCGAAGCATTAAATAATGGTAGGGCTTCCTGAGCAGCCTGGTAGGAATGGGGTCTAATAGACATGTTGATGGTTTGGATGAAGTAACTAATGAAAATAACTCAGACAGAACAATCTGAGAGAAAGAGTCTAACCAAATACCGGCATCACTGAAAGCAGCCAAAGATAACGATACGTCTTTGGGATGGTTATGAGTAATTTTTTCTCTAATAGTTAAAATTTTATTAGCAAAGAAAGTCATGAAGTCATTACTAGTTAAAGTTAAAGGAATACTCGGCTCAATAGAGCCCTGACTCTGTCAGCCTGGCTACAGTGCTGAAAAGAAACCTGGGGTTGTTCTTATTTTCTTCAATTAGTGATGAGTAGTAAGATGTCCTAGCTTTACGGAGGGCTTTTTTATAGAGCAACAGACTCTTTTTCCAGGCTAAGTGAAGATCTTCTAAATTAGTGAGACGCCATTTCCTCTCCAACTTACGGGATATCTGCTTTAAGCTGCGAGTTTGTGAGTTATACCACGGAGTCAGGCACTTCTGATTTAAAGCTCTCTTTTTCAGAGGAGCTACAGCATCCAAAGTTGTCTTCAATGAGGATGTAAAACTATTGATGAGATACTCTATCTCACTTACAGAGTTTAGGTAGCTACTCTGCACTGTGTTAGAGAACATAAAGAAGGAATCATATCCTTAAACCTAGTTACAGCGCTTTCTGAAAGACTTCTAGTGTAATGAAACTTATTCCCCACTGCTGGGTAATCCATCAGAGTAAATGTAAATGTATTAAGAAATGATCAGACAGAAGGGAGTTTTCAGGGAATACTGTTAAGTCTTCAATTTCCATACCATAAGTCAGAACAAGATCTAAGATATGATTAAAGTGGTGGGTGGACTCATTTACATTTTGAGCAAAGCCAATTGAGTCTAATAATAGATTAAATGTTGAGGCTGTCATTCTCAGCATCTGTGTAGATGTTAAAATCGTCCACTATAATTATCTTATCTGAGCTAAGCACTAAGTCACACAAAAGGTCTGAAAATTCACAGAGAAACTCACAGTAATGACCAGGAGGATGATAGATAACAACAAATAAAACTGTTTTTTGGGACTTCCAATTTGGATGGACAAGTAAGCAAACCCACGTTGGTCCCTGGACAAAGTGCAGAAGTCCCAGAAAACAAAGAGACCAGATAGACAGGAGACGGAGACAAGAAGAAGAGTGTCTCTCCCTTATTTAGCAGGAGTAGGGGAAAAACTACAGAGGATCTTCAGACAGCACAAAATCCCAGTTTACTTTAAACCAGTCAACACCTTGAGACAGAAATTAGTTCACCCTAAGGACAGGATCCCTAGTTACAAACAGAGCAATGTAGTGTATCATATCAGATGTCAGGAAAACTGTAATGAACACTACATAGGTGAGACGAAGCAACTTTTACACAAGAGGCTATACCAGCACCGCAGAAAGGTTGCCAGTGGACCTCAGTGTGCAGTTCATCTCCACCTGAAAGACACTAACCACACGTTTGAGGACAAGGAAGTTAAAATCTTAGCCAGAGAGAAGAAATGGTTTGAGAGAGGTGTCTTTGTAAAACAGTTGAAACCCAGCCTTAACCGCGGAGCGGGTCTCAGACACGCTTTGTCCCCTGTTTACAATGTGGTACTCAGGTCAAAGCAGTTTCAGTCTTTTGTTCATGGTAATGAGCCATTCACGTCATCAGGAGAGAGTCGTCAAGGGAGCCATCAGGGGAGGCTTCCGTCCTGTCATTAGGAGGGTGCTAACTAGAGCACAATAGGTGCTAATTAGAGCTATTGTTTAGTCACTAGCCTATAGCAGTCAGCCTCTCGGTAGGTGGGGTCTGGTTAGGTTAAAAAACTCCAGCTTTTGTTGGCTTCTGGTTTATTCTTCTCTACAAGAGTCAAGACAGAAGTCAGACTACCAGAGCAAGAATGTTAGCTGAGGAAGCTTCTGTGATTTGAAGCGAAACGTCCTCACGTCAAGCAATCCAGTCCAGTCGAAGATTCAAGCTTCTCTACTACTACCACAGACAAAATTACTTTGTTTTTATTGTTCTTTAAGTTATTCAATAAATGGAAAGCAAAGTTCTATTTTCTTGCTGATACCAAAAATGATCAGACTAAAAACCAGGAATCAATCCAAAGCACTAGTTATGTGACTGGCTGCACCTCTACTCTCTGGAAATCTACACAAATCCATGTACTTTCCTGAATCATGCTCAAATTTGTTTAAATTCTCTTGATGGCATGAAATGCAAGTTAAGGGTTGTGGACAGGCTGGGCAAAACTACTCAATAAAAATAAAAAAAACAGGTTTCAGTATCGAAATAACGTCATTCTGTCACTAAAATTGAAAATATGAGATAAAAAAAAACAGAAATCTTCTCAGGAAATATATTTAATGTTTTTTTAATTTTTAATTTTTTTGCTGGATGTGAATGATTGACAGTAAAGCTGTAATTTGTGCCGAACTGTTTTTCTGTTTTCTCTCTCCTCCGAGGTGAGACAGAAATGGAATGCAGCAAGGCAACATTGTATTTCTTTCTTTGCTGGTGTTTGAAAGTATTCTGATATAGATTTTCTGCAAATGACTGCAAGCCCATGATGTGCACTCTTGTGCCAAAAGCGTTCACTACACAAACGCGTGACAAGTGATCGGTGGTCATATGTCAGACTGAATGTGAAAATTCTAACGTTAAAGGGTGGGATCCACATAGTTTCATGTGAAACGACTATCCACTCTTTGGAAGGTAATAATTCAACACCGGCAATGGATGTGAGTGTGCAGAGTGGCATTATCAACCTCTGAGCCAGTAATGAACTCTGCCAGGTTTCATCACGTATCATGATTTTTGTGTGTGGAAATTATAATCTTATCTCAGAATTACCATGTTAAATGTTTGATCATTGTCAGACTGTGTGTTTAAAATCTTAGACAGGATGCATAATAGCTTTTCTAAAACGGCTACGGTCCTACACCAAGAACGGTGTCTTCAAAGATGAGAGGACAAAGGAGGAATTAAAGGCTATTGATTTGGAAGGTGAAAGCCACCGTGTCATATAATTACGAGTCTTGCACTACACCTCTATACCTTGGCCTTTATGCTTCTGCCTACTCGTTTTGAACTGCACCAAGAGCTCCAGTTCACGCTTTGCCAATCTCAGTTTGTGCTGCAGCATCCCTGGCAGTGTGCTGCCACACATTGCCAAAGCCAATTTCACATGACAGTAAAAGGAGAGCAAACAAACAGCAGGTGTGTCTAATGTGAATAACCCTTTCCACAGCAAATACAAAAGGGAGCTGAGTAGCATTTTAAGGTGGCGGTAGTTGTCAGCCCAATTAGTTTATGAATACAACATGTTTGTCATTGGCGACAGGTGTGCTTTGGGACAGTTAACACTGCACACATTTAACAATGGGCCAGATACAGAGTAACAAAGTGTTTACATTCATTTCACACAGAATGGCCCTATCCCAGCAGCACATGGTGCACGATCTATGGCACATAGCGCATGTTATATTGGGTGTGTCCTCCTACATATGTTAAATTACAGAGTACAAAATATAAGCGTAAACTAGGCTGCTGGGTGCATCAAGTCTCCTCATTAATCAAGGGCAGGTTATGGGCATAACATTAAAGGAAAAAGTGACCCCATCCACTGCCTTTAAGACACAGCTGCACAGAGTGTTGCTGATAAAGGTTGTGCACTCAGAAATGAGATGTTTTTCTGGCAAGAGATTGCATACAGAGAATCAGCAAGCACAAGAGAAATAATGCTGTAAATGGATTGACTGCTGTAACCGTAGAAATAAAACCTGTTGCTGACACTAATGTGTGAAAATTGTTCATTGGCCAACAGGTATGAGCCATGTGTGGAAGATGCAGCTATTTCAGTGGGTCGTTGAGACAGACCACACAATTTCCGAATGAAGAGAATCAAGATGTACCACCTGCAGTTCTTGTTAAGATAAGTTACAAACTGTTCACTGCATACAGTCATGAATGACATCTGTGCGCTGTGACTCAGGAGTGAGAATGAACTTTTTCATTTAATTATTTATATACACCTTGATATAGTAGCAAAGCTTGAATCTTCGACTGGACTGGATTGCTTGACGTGAGGACGTTTCGCTTCAAATCACAGAAGCTTCCTCAGCTAAAATTCTTGCTCTGGTAGTCTGACTTCTGTCTTGACTCTTGTAGAGAAGAATAAACCAGAAGCCAACAAAAGCTGGAGTTTTTTAACCTAACCAGACCCCACCTACCGAGAGGCTGACTGCTATAGGCTAGTGACTAAACAATAGCTCTAATTAGCACCTACTGTGCTCTAGTTAGCACTCTCCTAATGACAGGACGGAAGCCTCCCCTGATGGCTCCCTTGACGACTCTCTCCTGATGACGTGAATGGCTCATTACCATGAACAAAAGACTTAAACTGCTTTGACCTGAGTACCACAATGTAAACAGGGGACAAAGCGTGTCTGAGACCCGCTCCGCGGTTAAGGCTGGGTTTCAACTGTTTTACAAAGACACCTCTCTCAAACCATTTCTTCTCTCTGGCTAAGATTTTAACTTCCTTGTCCTCAAACGTGTGGTTAGTGTCTTTCAGGTGGAGATGAACTGCAGACTGATGTCCACTGGTGACCTCTCTGCGGTGCTGGTATAGCCTCTTGTGTAAAAGTTGCTTCGTCTCACCTATGTAGTGTTCATTACAGTTTTCCTGACATCTGATATGATACACTACATTGCTCTGTTTGTAACTAGGGATCCTGTCCTTAGGGTGAACTAATTTCTGTCTCAAGGTGTTGACTGGTTTAAAGTAAACTGGGATTTTGTGCTGTCTGAAGATCCTCTGTAGTTTTTCCCCTACTCCTGCTAAATAAGGGAGAGACACTCTTCTTCTTGTCTCCGTCTCCTGTCTATCTGGTCTCTTTGTTCTCTGGGACTTCTGCACTTTGTCCAGGAACCATCGTGGGTACCCACATACTGTGAGGGCTTTCCGTACAAGTTGTTGCTCTTTAGCCCTTCCCTCTGCAGTTGTGGGCACCTGTAGGGCTCTGTGTTGAAGAGTCCTGATCACCCCGAGCTTGTGTTCAAGGGGGTGGTTTGAGCCAAAGAGCAGATATTGATCAGTGTGAGTGGGTTTTCTGTAAACCTCTGTCTGGAGCTGCCTGTTCTCTCCAATCGTAACATCACAGTCCAAGAAGGCTAAATGGTTGTTTCTGGCATCCTCACGTGTGAACTTGATATTGGAGTCCACCGAATTGATGTGTTCAGTAAAGTCCTCGACCTCCTGTTGCTTGATTTTAACCCATGTGTCATGGACATATCTGAACCAGTGACTCGGAGAGATGCCCGTGAACGACGTCAAGGCGGTCTTCTCCACTCGCTTCATGTACAGATTGGCCACAATGGGGGATACCGGAGACCCCATCGCACAACCATGGATCTGCCTGTAGTAATTCCCCCTAAACAGGAAATACGTGGTGTTAAGACAGATCTCCAAGAGTTGGCAGATGCGGTCTGGTGTGAGTTTGGTCCTTTCAGGTAGAAACACATCTTCCAGCAGTCTCTGCCTCACAGCTGAGATGGCCTCAGCGGTTGGGATGCAGGTGAACAACGAAGTCACATCAAATGACACCATAGTTTCATCTGCCTCCAGCTGCAGGTCCTTGATTTTGTTCACAAAATCTTGTGTGTTCTCCACATGGTGGTCTGAGTTACCCACTAGAGGAGCCAAAATCCACGAGGTGCTTGGCCAAATTGTATGTGATGGAATCTGTGCTACATACAATAGGCCTGAGTGGCACGTCCTGTTTGTGCATTTTGGGCAGTCCATAAATGCATGGAGTGGCGTCCCCCGGGTAGAGTCTGTCGTATGTCTGCCTGTCGATGAGTCCCTCTTTCTCCAGGTTTTGGAGGCAGCTAATGATTTTCTTCTTATAGCCACTCGTGGGGTCTCTCTTCAGACGTTCGTATGTACTGGAGTCATTGAGCAAGTCATTGAGCAACTTGCAACTTGCAATGAGCTATTGTTTAGTCACTAGCCTATAGCAGTCAGCCTCTCGGCAGGTGGGGTCTGGTTAGGTTAAAAAACTCCAGCTTTTGTTGGCTTCTGGTTTATTCTTCTCTACAAGAGTCAAGACAGAAGTCAGACTACCAGAGCAAGAATTTTAGCTGAGGAAGCTTCTGTGATTTGAAGCGAAACGTCCTCACGTCAAGCAATCCAGTCCAGTCGAAGATTCAAGTTTGTCTACTATGGAAACCACCTGGATAACTGAGAGCGTACACAGAAATACACCTTGATAATTTTACACTAATCGCTGGATAGAAGTGTTTGGTGATGCCAATATGTTTGCAGGAAAATGAAGGTCCAAGTCTTTAGGGTCCTGGTGAAGCCTGTCTTGCTGTATGGTTGTGACATATGGACACTAACCAGTGAGCCAAGACAGCTACTGGTCTTTGGTACTAGGTATTTTAGGAAGGATCCTTGTGTTACAGCTGGAATGACTGTATCAAAGACAAAGATGAGGAGTGCCACTTGCATTGTGAGGGATTGTCAGCTTCGACATTTTGACCATGTGGTCTGTTTCTCTGTGCATGATCCAGGACACAGGTGCCTGAGGGTTGAGGATCCTAGTAGCTGGGAAAGGCCAAGGGGACGCCCATGTTTCACCTGGCTGTGGCAGATAGATGGTTATTTTAGAGATGTGGGAATGGACCGGTTGTCTGCCTGGGTGGTAGCCATGAGGGACCTGGGGCAGTTCTGTGGTGTCCTGGATGTGACAAAGCGCAGACCAGCACATGCTCTCAAACTTGACTATCTTGTGATCCTAACATGCTAAAACATTTTGGGAACCTGCATGTTTCCATGTTAACATATGAACATTTCACCCCTCTAAATACAAAAACAGAATGGTAGGACCTAAGGAAGGCTTCAAATGAAGCCTCAAGTATATATAACTGCACAAGGTAGATAAACACTGATTTTGCATGATACAGTACATTTAAAAGATGCGTCAGAGAAGATTCGGTCACAAATGAGAGAACCCAACAGGTGCTCACTAACACATGCTTAATTATGCAGATGTGCACACAGCAGCATATTCACTTTCTAGTATCATTACCTGAATTCTCCCAATTTGTATTCTGCAGAAATTAAATAAAATGTTTGCAAAAGGAAAGTGGAGGTTAATGTGTTCTGCTCTGAGTGTTTATCCGACAGGACACTGTGGCACCACTTGTGCTATTTTTTTTCCCAGTTGGACAAGCTTCAGTTGAGACAGGCTTTCAATTTGCACAGACACGAAGGTGGAAAAACAAAGAACCTAGACGCTGTACAGTGTGTTCTCATGAGACCGAGCTGGATGGATGGACACAGTTATTTCCGGTGGAAAAAAATGACAAACTACCTCTGTCCCCACGGTGCCACTTGAAGTTTTGAATGCTTTGAAGGGTGTCTTTTTTTCCGCCCCAACAACCACGAACACTTCACCTGCACTTTGGTGAAAAAACCTACAAGCATGAGATGAAGTAAACAAAAAGGCACTAAGACAAAGGAGGAATAACTGTAAAAACTAGAGCACCACGCTAACCTCTGCCAACACTAGTTTCCAATTCCACAAATTTTTACCTTGAAATAAATTTGAGGTCAAAGTCCTGTTAGAAGTGACTTTTCATAAGCTAAGTTAGATGTGATCAATTGTCAGGAGGATGTAGTTTATTTTGTGGTGCTGTCACTTTTTCATTTTCTGAATTCTTTTTCAGATAGTTCTCACAGAACATTGGTTCTCTGCTCTGCCCACTTTGTCATTGCTTTTTGGCACTTGGTTTCTGACTGATAACTGGAAGACAAAAAGGCATAACATTGGAACCTCCGTCCAATTTTGGTGGTGTAAGTAAATCCATAACAGGAAAAAAATGAGTGACTGATGAACTTTTGATTGAGCTATAATACAAAATGTACACAAAATGGGCTTTTCAATATGAAATTCAAATGTCCACAAAATCCACAATCCAGATCAGACTTTGTCAGGTGATAGTGAGTGCCAGTCTGCACCTCAGGTTCAAATATGAGAGTGATTGGAGAATGTTTGATTAAGATATAACGTAAAATATACATTCAATGGGATGTTCAATGTTAAGTTTATATGGCCACATAATCTGTAATCTGGATCAGATCCGGATCAAACTTTCAGGTGATAGATACTTTCAGGTGAACTTACAGGTGATAGTGAGTGCCAGTCTGAACCTCACTTCAAATATGAGCGTGATTAGGGCATGTTTAAGATATAACAGTAATAGATACAATCAGCATATCTTCCGGGTGATAAGTTCCTCTTCAGCATACTGCATCAAACTGAACGCTGTGGAGCCGAGTTTAATTGTGCGCACGTGACAGAAAACTGATTCGTCGTGGTGCGCAGTGAAATGTGACACCGCGTTACAAGTCGTGTCAAAACTTGACAGTTTCCGTGTCACTTCGTAGTAACGCGTGACAGTTTGGGCTCCAAGAACCATCACAGGAACCACTACGAATGTCGTCACGTTCTATTAAGGATCACTACTCATCAAGACGGCTCAATACGCTCAGTTGCGACCTCCACGACATGAGACGAAATGTGGGTGGTGTGTGACATTCGTGGAAGATTTTTTGACAGGCAAAAACATGCTTCACGAAAATCAAGAATATCACGCACTATTAAGAAACTTAATCAGATGTGTTAAGTCACGTTAAGAATGTCAGGAATGTGTCACGAATGACAGAAAAATGACATTCGTAACGCGTCTTGCTCATTGTAAACGCACCTTTACCTTCATTATATTACTGTCATACAGGTTCAGAACGGGAAAGGTACACAATGCTAACAACAGCTTCTTCTTTTGGGTTTCTTCTTTGCTGTACTTGTAGAAATGGAGCAATATCTCCACCAGGTGGACATGACCAATAATGCAGGTACAACAGAATTTTGCCAAGAGTTCTAGTGTGTGTGTGTATATATATATATACACACACACGAGGTCTATTAGAAAAGAAACCAACCTTTTTTTTTTTATAAAAATATTTGGATTTGAATCACGTGCGATAACGTCAGACAAGCTTGAACCCTCGTGCGCATGCGTGAGTTTTTTCACGCCTGTCGGTTGCGTCATTCGCCTGTGGGCAGGCTTTGAGCGAGCAGTGGTCCACCCCCCTCGTCGGAATTCCTTTGTCTGACTTCTTCCTGAGAGACTGGCACTTTGCTCGATCAAAAGACATGCGGACTGATTGGCGCGTCGGCAGGCAGCCGGCGTGGCGCCACAGGAAAAACACCTCCGTGTTGATAACCATTTGTAAAAACCAGGCGGCTTTTGATGGCTTTCAGTTGAGTGAGTATCTGAGAAATTGTTTAACAGCTGGACATGTTCCAACTTGTCCTTAAGGCTTCCTGTGGCGGCGCGCCGCGCCGGCTGCCTGCCGATGCGCCAATCCGTCCGCACATCTTTCATTACAAAATCTCCTTTAACGGTGGAATGTCCGGATAATCTGCTGATCCCGACCTCTTCTGAAAGTTCTGTTCTCTCACGACGTCCTGGGTCAACAGAGGCTTAAATTTGGAGGTTTTCAGCTCGAAACAGGCTGACGACGGCGCCTCAGAGCGCGACGCGACATCCCGCTCCGTGGAAAGTCCTTAAAGCGACAGTAACACTCCATAATCTCTCATCAGCCGTTAAAATTATCACCAAAAACCGTCTGAATTTCTCGAATGGTGTCCACTTCGATGTGCCTTACAGTTTCAGAAAAAATTTTGATCAAGCAAAGCACCAGTCTCTCAGGAAGAAGTCAGACAAAGGAATTCTGACGAGGGAGGTGGACCAGTGCTCACTCAAAGCCTGCCCACAGGCGAATGACACAACTGACAGGAGTGAAAAAAATCACGCATGCGCACGAGGGTTCAAGCTTGTCTGACGTAATCGCACGTGATTCAAATCCAAATATTTTTATAAAAAAATAAAAAGGTCGGTTTCTTTTCTAATAGACCTCGTGTGTGTATATATATATATATATATATATATATATATATATATATATATATATATATATACACATACACACACACACACCACTTTATTAGGTACACCTATTGAATTGCTTGCTCACATAAATGGTTAATAAGTCAAACACATGGCAGCAACTCAAAGCATTTAAGCATCTAGACGTGGTGACGACGACTTGCTGAAGTTCAAACTGAGCATCAGAATGGGGAAGAAAGGGAATTTAAGTGACTTTGAACGCTGTGTGGTTGTTGGTGCCAGATGGGCTGGTCTGAGTATTTCAGAAACTGCTGATCTACCGGAATTTTCAGCACAACCATCCATCCATCCAGGGAGGCTGGTGCCTATCACAAAGCTGCATATAGACAAACAAACACATTCACTTACAGTCAACTCTAAAGTTTCCAATTCACCTAACCTGCATGTCTTTGGATGTGGGAGGAAGCCGGAGTACCTGGAAGGAACCCGCACAAACAGAGAGAGCATGCAAACTCCACAGGTGGGAATCGATCCCACAACCTTCTTGCTGTGAGGCAACAGTGCAAACCACTAAGCTACCTCACTGCCCAAAGTATTCCAAATGTATTGTATTTCATATTCAATAACTGGTTACATTTCAAAGTATTCCTACCCAACTCTGCCATGATTGACTAAACAAGCTACACAATGTGTAGGTAGTGTGGGGCAAAGTGAAAAAAACTTACAGAAAACTGCTTTTTGTCACCACTGTCATCAGCAGTGTCTAGTACACTTTGATTATGGACCAAAATTAAAATTAAACTTAATTAAAATTAAAGCTTCAAAATGTTGTACAACTTGTAACAATATAAAGTAGAGTATTGTGGGAAAAGTGCATGCATAACAATATTTTTTTTAAGATATAATGCATTTATGTCCCTCATATGCATATTTATAACTGTGATGATGATAAAAAATTATAGTAATAATACAAATATTTGAAGTTTTTTTTTTTCCATTGTGGTATAAGAGGCTTACCATGGGAGGGGATATGAGGATTATACATGCAAGAGCACTTTCACAATCCCCAAAAAGCGACCACAGTTACGGTGTCCTTTCAGCTTATTTCTGCCTTCGTGTGTACACACACTTTTAATCTGAAATCTACACAGTTTAATGCATCTGGCCCCAGAAGCCTTATTGCTCCTGCTGGAATTCAGGCAGCCTTTGACAATCAGGTTTCCTCAGCCGCAAACAAATCTTTCAACCTTCCATTTTTGAAAGTAAAATTCCTTCCCGGGGCGTTTGGCCCTTCATGGAGGCCCTTTGACGTCTAGTGGGAAATGCTCACTTTTCTGATTTTTACTTCTGCCCATAACAGAAGTTGAGAAATGGGCGACTTTGACTTTGCTGTATGAACTTTATTCTCCATGAAAGATTCATGAAGAGAAAGAACAAAAACGGACCACAGAAGTTTTGCTGTAAAAAAAAAAAAAACCTCACACTCCACATAAAATACACTTTGAACCTTTTTCATCTCTGCATTTTCTTCTATTTTTCTTAAACAAGCAATGTCTAAATGAACAGAGAGTGATGGATAATATCAAATTTTAAAAAAATGCTGCGAGTGATGTTTCCTGACTCTGGAGGATAACTGCCGTTATGCTCATGAGTTGTAATCTTAAAGTCAATCAGTGTGCTTCCCCTTCCCATAAAAAAAAAAAAACTGTTTTGTCCAATATACCTGGACAGACAGGAACAGTGGGTCTTTATTATCCTGAGTATCCATTTCCCTGCGGAGCTATTACAGTCGTTAGCCTTATCTTATCTTTAAACAAGGAGAAATAAACGGTACTCCCTCCAGCCCTTTTCAACCAGAGAGGAAGAAAGTAGCTCTGTGCCAGGGCGACTTCGGTCACCAGAGGCAGACCTGGTGTCAATAAGCCTGAGGCTCCTTTGGCCAACTGTAGCTGCAAAAAAGTGATGGCTTTGAGTCTGGCCTGTTGGGGCCAGAGTCAAAATGGGCATTGCAACTGAAGAATTATACAGGAGAATACGGTGTTTAGTCACATCTTTAGCTGAGCCACACGGACTCTAAGTAGGAGTAACTCAGACAGCTGAAGTCACAACATGGTCATCACTTGGACATATCGTTGTGGTGTGGGTGTCCTCTCAGTTATGGACCGCATTTAGATATAACACACTAAATAGAATGACAAATTTGAGGTTTGGGCTTCTCCAATCCATTTTTAAATGATTTATTTTAGTGGTTCTAAATCTGAGGCCATGGTTCCCAGCAGGAAACCAGTGGATTGTCAACTCCAGGTAGGCAATGAGTTCTTCACCCAAGTGAAGGAGCTCAAGTACCTCAGTGTCTTGTTCACCAGTGAAGGTACAGTGGAGCGTGAGATTGGTCGGAGAATCAGCACAGCAGGGACAGTGTTGCATTCGGGCTAACAAAGTGTTGTTATGAAAAGGGGAACTGAACCAAAAGGCGAAGTTCTAGATCTACTGCTATAGTCATGATGGCTGAGTCATAACCGAAAGAACTAGGTTGCAGGTACGAGCCGTCGAAATGGGATTCCTCAGGAGGGCGGCTGGCGTCTCCGTTAAGCCCAGGGTACACATAGATGGTTTTGTCGGCGGGCAGTACGTAGACCGAAGTTTGCAGTAGTTCCGGCTGTTTTCGCGGTGGAAAGGGGCGGAGCATTTCACCAGCATTTTGAGCACCGTACTAGCCGCAAATGCGCGGATAAAACGCTGCTAAATCCACAGAATAAAGCGGCGTTTTGACGCCGTAGCATCTGGCACATGTCAGGCAACCGGGGTTAATACCCAGTTCTATCCTTTACAATTGCAGGTTAAGGCGCGCGTGAGAACGGCGGTGTTCTGCTGCCGCCGATAATGCCGTGTACCGCTGGATTTATCCAGGCAAATCCTGCGTTACTCCAGGAACCTTTGCATATAGGCACCGCCTCCAGAGTATAATAGGCTAAAGCAGCTGTCACTTCAGGAGGAGGGAGCTCATCTCTCAGCCTTTTATTCTCCTTTCCTTTTCCCCTCCTCAACGTGTTGCTTTCTCCACTACAGGGGTCTCCTCTGCTTCTGAACCAGACCTCTTGGTAAGTCCTTGCCACTGCCAATTTTCTTTTAGGAGGCATACTGGAGCTTCTTTGCAAAAATATCTGGAGCTGGCCGCGAGTGAGAGGCCTGCATGCAGCGTGCTAGCATTTTTATATTGACCGCCGCCTATCGGCCTTTTGGAATGCCATTAACCGGGAGGTGGGGTTTAGAACGACGTACTGTCCGCTAGCGCTGCCGTTTTGTCTGCCTCTGTCGCTGGTTAAAATGCCTTTGAGGACGCCGATGTGGGCTCTATCGCCACTTTACATGCCGTTGGTTAGGGATACAATGCCGACCGCCAATTACGGTGGTGTAAACTGCGGCACTGCAGGAAGGAGCAGGATGACACGGTGACTAAAAAGTATCAAAAGCCGTTGTTCGCGTTGTCTCCGTCGTCACGTGAATTCTCCGGGAGCGCTCCCGGAATTATTCGACATGTTGAATAATTTTTTCGATGATTCCCGGTAAAGCCGGAACTAAGCCACGCCCCCTAGTGCCGGCGTCGACAACGGTGTTTGATCCTTAAAACGGCCAAAAACTCTTCCGGGACGCTTCCGGGAGCTCTTACCGTCTATGTGTAAACGGGGCTTAAGACATAAGGTGAGAAGCTCAGTCATTCATGAGGAGCTCGTTCACATTGAAAGAAGCCATATGAGGTGGTTTGGGCATCTGGTAAGCATGCCCCCCGGGTGCCTCCCTAGGCAGGGGTTCCAGGCACGTCCATCTGGGAAGAGGTCCAGGGGGAGACCCAGGGCTAGGTGAAGAGATTATATCTCCACACTGGCCTGGGAACACCTCAGGTTCCCCCAGTGGTCAATGTGGCCCGAGAAAGGAAAGTTTGGGGTCCTCTACTGGAGCTGTTGCCCCAGCAACCCAATCCCGGATAAGCGGTAGAAGATGAGAAGATGAGAGATTTTTTCCACCCAGAAACATTGCCATGTGTCCATAATTCGTATAGGGGAACCCAGTGACCCTTCATCACAAGAGAGAGAGAAACATGCTTGCCCGGAGGACAGTCAATACAGTTTGTTTGAGTGTTGGTGGTTTTGGATGTTGATGGCATTGAGGTTTGTATTTGGGTAGAATGTATGTTGGCTGATTCAATTGTGGACAGCAGATCAGATCTGAGAGCATGCATAGGCGCTGTGCATTACTGCATCAGCCACAGTATGGAACAATCCTGGGACCTGGATTGCAAGACCAATGCAGAAAACCAGTCCATCACCACATCTCAAAAGTAGTCATTTATCTGTAATAGTTTATGCAAACAGGGACGTCCCCTTGACCTTCTGCAGCCACTCAGGTCCTCAACATTGAGGCACGTGTGCTGGCTCATACTAAGAACTGTGGCATACTGTATGTCCAAAATATCATTCCTGACGCTTCCTCAAAATGCAACTTATACTCCTCATCTGTGCCTCCCTAACCAACCGCTTGTTGTCTGCTGTCATTACGTCCATCCGTACATCCAGTCATCAACTTAGGTCACCGGTTAGCACCCAAGTCTTTTTTGTCCTGCAAAGCTATCAGCATTGCTAAACACCTCTGTCCAGCAACCTTAAGACTGCACTGCTCTAGTTGCTGATCAGAAAGTACGTAGCTGGGACTAAATATTGTTAAGAATCAACCTTGTGAGCATGCTTTCTGGAATGGAGAGTACCCTTGTAGCTGAAGAAGGCCAGGTAATCATCTTCTCTTTTCCAGGGATAGATAACAATACTTTTATTCTGGTCTGTAGGGATGATACCCATTTCCCAGACTAAACACAGACTTGTTTGCTATGCCAAGAAAATAGTATCTCCACACACCTAGAGAAGTTCTGCTACAATACCACAAATCCCTGGTTTCTTCAACCTTAGCTGTTTCACTGCCTTTGAAATCTCATCAATAGTTGGTGGCTTCCAGATGATTGGAGAAGAAGAACCCGGACTATCGGGTTTGATGGACAGAGACGTCTGGACACAAATGCAGGACTCAACAAAGCAGCTCTGGTTTTTAGGAATACTTACTGACAGAATCAGCAGGGTCTGGTACACAAAAAGGCAGTCCAAAATCAGCAAACAAATCCAGAACATCAGGCAAAAAGCGTGGTTAAAAAAAAAAAGTAGGTCAAAAAACACTAGGAAGCAGGCAAGGCAAAGAAAACACAAGGAATAGAGCCGGAAGCAATAGCACAAGACATAACAATCTAGTGAGGAACTTGTGCAACCAGTGAAGCTTATATACACCCTGGTGATGAGGTGCAGATTAAAAACAGGTGTGTGTAAAGCTCCAGAATAGGGTGTGGCCCAAACAGTGTGTACCGCCCACTACCAAGCACAAAGAGAGACAGACAAGAGAGATAGGGAAAGACAAAGCCCAAGCAGGAAAAAAAACAGCAAGAGAAATCACACATAGAAAAACAAATCAAACTAAACTAAAACAGAACAAACCATAGTACAAAAGTCCAGATCATGACACTGACATTGGATAGCAGGTGATGTTTTTCACATACTTTTTTTTTGCAGGGTATCTGACGGAGGATGCGCTGGTGTGGACCAGTTCTGATGTGACTGTAAGGTGATGGACCGTAGAAAGTGGTTAAGAAGACAAGTACATTCAAGGAAAGTTTGAATCTGGGGACAGTGAATGTGAGGGGGTGTAGTAAGTAAGCAGGCTGAGGAAATTCAGAGAGTAAACCAAGAGCTTGGACTTTCATATGCAGAGGCTGTGAAGATGAAGGCAAGGAAAGCAGCACTTCCTGTACAGACAGTGACACCTCCTGTACAGACAGTGACACCTCCAGCAATGATGCTCACCTTCAACACTGCCTTTGATAAGTGTCAGACTTCGAGTAAAATCACTAAAAAGTGGCAGAACCTCTAAAATAGTCTATGTGAGCCAGAAGCTCTGGCTACTGGCAGCATAGAGGAAAATTAAGATTAAAATAGATTTAGTTTTGATGACTTCTTTTTTAAAATTTGAAAAGTTTTAATCAAGATTTAGTTTTTTCATAAATTATCTGAATGGTGAGTGAGAAACAGGGTTGTGAAGTGACTCTATGAGTTCAGATTCAAAGTCAAAACTGTGACAGAAATCAAATTTTATATATTATTCATGATACACATATATCTGTCCTCTGCCCATCAATCAGTGCAACAGACCCTTCCTTCTCTCCTTGGGGATAGTGGGTGCACATGACACCATGTTGTTTCTTTGGCTGCAGACACTAGGCACTGGCCTACAAGCTAGCTAGCCCCCCCACACACACACAAGGCACGGCTCTAGGAGGAGACCCTGGTTTCTCTAATCTGTTGTGGTACGTCTTTTCCTTGTTCACTCATGAAAGGGTCATTTGTGTATCTCCCTTAATCTGTCTCCTCATTTTGACACAGGAAGTCCTGCAAGCAGCTGATGACAACACAGACACCACAGCTCTAAGGATCAAACACATGATCCAGTCTCCATACAACCAAATTAGGAGTATTGGCTGCATTCTCTGCATTTCATCAGACCAGTTTCGTTTTGGTGTTGGACTCTACCAGGGCTGCTCCTGGTCACCAGCACAATCAGGGATTGGAGGGTGTCCAGTTTTACTGGCCTCAGTGTCCTCCAATGTGTACTGGGGAGATTTGCAGGTGAGTGTGAAGCATCTGGGAAGATGATCAGCACCTCCAAATCAAAGACCACGGTCATCTGTCAGAAAAGGTGGATTGTCTCCTTTGTGTCATGAGAGAGTTACTGCCTCAAGTGGTATCTCAGGGTATTCTTCACATGGTGGGTAAGATGGAGTATGAGATCAATAGACAGACTGACACTGCATCTGAGGTCTTGTGGACTCTCTGCCCGACTGTCGTGGTGAATAAAGACCTTAATATCTGGTGGAATATCTTGAATATCTGGGAGGGACTCTGAATAGAGCCGCTGCTCGTTTACAATAAAACAATCCAGGTGAAATGGAAGCACCCTTGGCCTTCTCCAGCTGCTGAGGTCCTCAACACTGAGCCACCTGCCTGCTGAATCATGTCCAGAACAAACACTGAGCTCCCATTTGTGCTATATATATATATATATATATATATATATATATATATATATATATATATATATATATATATATACAAAAACACATGACAGATGGTGTTTTCCTGGGGAATCTCCTCCCAGATCTGGACCAGGGCATTATTTAGTTCATGGACAGTCTGAGACGCAACCTGGCGTCAGATGGACAAAAACATAATTGTCCAGAAGTGTTCTATTGTAATTAAGTCAGACAAGTGTGGGAGCCAGTCAGTGGTATCAATTCCTTCATCCTCCATGAACTGCCTGCATACGTTCTCCGCATGAGGCAGGGCATTGTCATGCACCAGGAGGAACCCAGGAACCCACAGCACCAGCATAGGGTCTCACAATAGGTCCAAGGATTTCATTGCGATACCTAATAGCAGTCGGGGTGCCGTTGTCTGGCCTGTAGAGGTCTGTGCATCATTCCAGGGATATGTCTCCCCAGACCATCACTTACCCACCACCAAACTGGTCATGCTGAATGATGATGCAGGCAGTATAACCTTCTCCACGGCTTCTCCAGACCCTGTCACATGTTCTCAGGTTGAACTTGCTCTTATTTGTGAAAAGTACAGGGTGCCAGTGGCGCCTGTCAATTCTGGTGTTTTATGGCAAATGCCAATCAAGCTCCACAGTGCCAGCCAGTGAGGAAAGGACCCACGACAGGACACCGGACCCTCAGTCCACCCTCATGAAGTCTGTTTCTAATTGTTTGGTGAGAGACATTCACACCAGTGGCCTGCTGGAAGTCATTTTGTAGGGCTCTGGCAGTGCTCATCCGATTCCTCCTTGCACAAAGGGGCAGATCCTGGTCTTACTGATGGGTTAAGGACTTTCTATGGTGCTGTCCAGCTCTCCTAGAGTAACTACCCATCTCCTGAAATCTCCTCCATGCTATTGAGACTGTGCTGGGAGACACAGCAAACCTTCTGGCAATGACACGTATTGATATGCCATCCCATAGAATCTGGACTACCTGTGCAACATCTGTAAGGTCCAGGTACCACGTCATGCTACTAGTAGTGACACTGACTCTAGCCAAATCCAAAACTAGTGAAAAATCAGTCAAAAAAGATGAGGAGGGGAAAAATGTCATGGCCTCCTCCTGTAAAACTGTTCCTGTTTTGGGTGTTGTCTCACTGTTGCCCATCTAGCGCATCTGTTGTTAAGTTCATTAACACCAAAGCAGCTGAAACTGAATAGCAACCCCCCCCCCACTACTTAACTGACCAGATCAATATCCCAGAAGCTTACTTGACGCTATACTCTAATTAAAAAGTATTCCTTTAATTTTTTTGAATTTATATATATATATATATATATATATATATATATATATATACATACATACATATGCAGCACTATCAAGGCAGTTTTTGTTCACAGTAAGATGGTAGCAGAATAAGATGAAGCGAGTCTTTGTAGTGTTCTCTCCTATTAAATGTAAACAGAAAAGCAAAACAAAAGAAACAGAAAAAAGAATCACACCACAAAATAGGGTTCATGGTCAAGTTGATCTCAACTTTAAGATAGTTTCAGACAGCCAGACTCTCCCGTTTGCTCACTGCTCATCAGCCCTCACTATACCTTGACAGGGTAAGATCGGATAAAGCCACAGGCTATGAATAACCCCTAGGTCATTTTGTGTAGCGCCCTCAGAGCTGTCAGAAGTGGCACTTGTGACTAGTTAATCTGCAGTAATGAGATGTCAGAGGCTTGAAATTTGGTAGAAAACTGGAATATCTGAAAGTACACAGTACGTAGAGTTTACTTTGCCGTTACCAGCAGAAAGCCTATGATTATGTCCAAAAAGACTCTTAGACATGGTTCAAATTATGGGGGTACGGGGTTAAATGACCCACTTATTAAGGCTTGGATCCACCCATAAGAGGTAAAAAAAAATTGTCTGGAAGGGTGGGGGGGTCAGAACATTTATGCATTCTTCTTGCGTGTAATTGCAAATAATACAAGACAATTTCTAACAATTCTGAAGTGGACTATACCTTTTCATAATCTTAATTGAATGTCTCATGTGCTGCACATTGTTGCACTGGCTAATTAAGTTCATGGTCCACTGCGTAGCACAAGCCAAAACATACTGTAGAAGGGAAATGGTAAATGGACTGCATTTTTATAGTGCTTTTTCATCTGCATCAGATGCTCAAAGCGCTTTACAATAATGCCTCATATTCACCCCGATGTCAGGGTACTGCCATACAAGGCGCTCACTACACACCGGGAGCAACTAGGGGATTAAGGACCTTGCCCAGGAGCCCTTAGTGATTTTCTGGTCAAGCCAGTCTCAAGCCAAAACGTTTAACCACTAGACCATCACCTCTCCTTAAGGTAGATGTATAGATGTATGTAAGGTAAGTAACCATCCAGCTTGTTCAATACACTTTGTTACTTTCAGAGTTTCTAAGTTAGACAGTGTCACATGTCCATGCTAATGTTACGTAGTTTCTAACTTTGTTTTAAGTCACAGTTTAACTAAAGGTAACTAGCTAAAGCTAATGGTTGCCCTATCTAACATTAGCTAACTAGGTAAGGATATCCCCCCAATTGTCAGTCCAGAGTTTAATCACTGGCAGATTTTAAAGGACTGCTACGGGGACCTAATTACAGGCATTCCAGATGGAGGCCTTGCTAGAAAAACAACTTTTGCTTGGATTAACATGAGCTGGCATTGCTAATGTAACAGTTAGCTGATTTACCTGTAAAAACATAATTAAAAGTTGCAAAATTACTGAAAATACACATTTCTGGCTAGAATAAAACTGTTTTAAAGTATTTCACACAAAAAGGTTTCAGTTGCAAAACACTTCTACCTTTAATTCATGGCGTAGAAATAACAGCAATCCTATCTGTTTGCTGTTGAAGTGCTGCAGACTACAGTAAGTATTCAAGCTGACACAGGTGTCAAACCCTCACACCCCCGTCACACATAGCCAGAATCACGCAGAATGGTGTCAGAATGATGAATCGGTGCACATCTGAAAAGTGTCTAGTTGCAGTTCAAAAACGTTCTGACAGCCATCTGCGAGAGTCCACACAGTTGGTCAAAATCGGCCGGCGGGCCCGAGTGTGATGCACATGTTCAAAACCCTTCGGGCACCGTCGAGATGGGACACTTATCCAATGGCGGTCCATGTGCAGTCTGAAGACCATCTGACTGCAGTTTACATATTCTGATATCTGCAAAATAGGATGTGAAATGATTTGTGCACATAAGAGGGAACCTCGAGATGGATCTGGCATGGCAAAGCCTGCCGGTATGACCTGCACGTGCCACCCTGGAGCGCAAAGGAACTGTTGAAATGTATGTGGCACGCTTTATCATAATAGTAACTATTATCATGTACAGTGAATGTGAACAGCGGTTATCAAACTGAAAGCACCATGCGCAGGGCGCACGTGCACTGCGCACCTGCACGCTGGAGGAACACAGCGCCGCCTCCCACTCCATTCCCATGTTTGCCATCTAGACGTTTGGACATCGGGCAGTCTTCAGCACCTTGCATGGCTGTCTGACGGAAGTCTGTGTCATCTAAACTGTTGTCTACATGTGCTTTGGATGTGATCATTCAGGTGTGGATGAGGTAATCTGGATGTGTTCTGACACTGCTGACCACGGCTCTTTTCCTCCCAACTGCATCCGATGTTTGTAATATTTGCCGTTCTGGCCTGGTTCCTGCATATTCATGCTATGCGTCATGGGGGCTTCACTGTTTGAACTTGCTATTGTATGATTTGCACTCTGGTCTTAACCAGATCCCCCATTGCTGATTTCTGGCATCCAGTTAACCCTAGTGAGTATAAAACAATTTGATTCCCAATCAGACCAATTTCTGCAGACCATTGTAACGCATTGTGAAGGTTTTGAAGGTGTTCAGAAAAGTTGTGATGGTGGGACACAACATGACTTGGCAACAGTGACCCAGCTGACATAATAGGTGCTTATTGGGCACAAAAAAAAAGAGAAACGCTACTGATAGGGGACCAACTAGTGCAATAAGCAGCAGTCAACATGGGCCCAATTGGACAACTGGGATGAAATAATAGTAGGCAACCAGGCCACACATAGCACACCAGTGTGAAGTCAGAACATCCATAACAGCACCAGATTTGTGCCGAATGCTGTCAATTCAGGAAACAATTGGTGCCACATATCAATTGGCAGCAGTAGCACACAGTCCTTCTACATCTAGTGTGGTCAGATCACCCACAAGTAGGAATCAGCCACCAATCGGCTTGGATTGGGGAACCATAAAAGCGGGAATATTTATCTGATTTTGTTCATATGGAGCTGCAGAATGCAACAGAGACACAGCACAGAAGGAGCACTGAAGGTAAAAGAAGCAGCTGCAGAAGAATGGTCAGAGTGGATTGATGTATAGTGTTGGGCATGCGCCAGTGCCTATCGTGGCCTTTTTATCGTTCATCCTCTTGTCTCATCAGCAATGGCTGGTTCCACTCAGATGACACAGGACTGCTGCCGACGTTTGTAGCGTCAGAGCCGATTACTTCATATTTTGAATGTCAATCAGGGCTGGAAATCGGTGAGGGGAGCCCGGCCTTACCGTTAAAAGCAACGGAAGCTAAAGTGAAATCTAGAATTTGTGTTTGATTGCTGTCCAATATTCTCCTTTGAACATGAGCAGCAAGTGGGACGTTCATCTAAATCATTTTAAATCAATACTACTAAAATTTCTCACACAAATTCTTCATTTTGCTGATACTGTGACTCATTATTTGGAGCCATGAATGGATTTAGTGTTGGTGTTGACTGATGCACAGCTATACATTTGGCAGCACATTCGTCTTCTTAGGCTATTTGTATGCCACTCTCTATATCTTTGCTCTGCGCCAAGCATTAGCAACACCTAAATGAACTCACCGATCACAACACTACACAAGCCAAAATGTGTCGGTACAATTAACTTCTGCACGCCAACACTGGCTCATGTATTTGCACACTTGCCCACACATATATGCAAGTGATGGACAAATAAACGGGCAACAAGCGAGCTGAAGCAGCCCTTTGGTTTCTGCAGTGGCAGCTCAAGCACAAGGTGAGGGAAAGAGTGAAGCTAATGCAAAGGGACATGCTAAATTTGAGTTAAAGCAGCAGCAAGATGTGGAGCAAAAGGGCTTCGAAGCTGGAGTGGGTGCTCAGCACCAGCTGTCTAATACAGATCGACACTGCGTGAAAGACAGTAACTAAACTACACATCGATATGGAACACACTGACTCACTTCAGAACAGGATAGTGACACATACATGAAAAAATACTTAAAATGTTCCTAATAGCTCGGGAAGCTGTGACTTTAACCATCTGATGACACCTCCTTGTATGATCAGCATTGAAGTGCCGGCAATGATCAGTAATTCTTTAGTAATGGAATTGCAATCAAACCTAAAATATGGCCAGATTTTGCTGGCACTGTGATTCAATTATCATAGAATTGTTCAGATATGGAAGCTGAATGAGGAGTGACTGTGGACCGGGCACCGCAAATGGACGCCAAACTTTTCAGTCTTTCTTTAGATTGCCAGTCTCTGGCAAAGCCAACGGGCCATCTGAAGTGCCCATAACATCTTGTAAGTTCTTTGGGCTTCTCCCTTTTTCATTTGGGGTCACCACAGCAGATTTGGTATGAATGCACAGGGTGATTTGGCACAAGCTTTATGCTGGATGCCCTTCTTGACGGAACTCCACATTACACATGACATGAGGTGGTCTTGGACCAGGAACCTTGTACTCTGAAAGCAAGCACACTAACTGTTTCGCCACCATGCTGCTGTGGCTGTAACATCTAAGTCCAACAAATGAATAAATAAGCAAAACTGTCAGCAGTTGATGGGCAATTACAATGAGGTTCATTTGTAACCATTTTTGGAAAAACTATGCATCCTCTGATAGACAATGTACATGCAGCCAAAGAAAAGAGACTGGCACCACGGCTCTGCCCATATTGTACTCTGCACAGTCACTGCAAAAACTGTCCTTCACAAAATAAGCCAAATTGTCTTGCATTAAGCAAAAAAAATCTGCCAATGGGGTAAGAAAATTTTACTTGACTAGAATTCTCAAAACCTGCAAAATGTCTAGGCACTAAATAATCAAAATGTGCCTTAAAACTAGACAGAATTCTTATTTTAAGATTAACCTCTGTCTTAAAATCAGGAAAACAAATGTATGTAAAAAATGCTTGACAAGATTAGTTTTCTATTTAGACAAAAATCAAGTAAAATTTTCTTCAAACAAGTCTTTTTTTTTTTTTTTTTTTTTTTACTTTCTTAGATATCAGTTGATGCAGTGGTCCAGACCACTGTCACTCACTCACTCATTTTCAACTGCTTACTCCAATTAAGGGTCATGGGGGTGCTGGAGCCTATCCCAGCAGTCATAGGGTGTGAGGTGGGGTTCACCCGTGAACAGGACGCCAGTCTGTCACAGGGCCACATATAGACAAACAAACACACGGACATAGTAGAAAAGCTTGAATTTTCGACTGGACTGGGTTGCTTGACGCGAGAACGTTTCGCTTCAAATTGGAGATGCTTCCTCAGCTAAAATTCTTGCTCTGGTAGTCTGACCTCTGTCTTGACCCTTGTGGAGAAGAACAAACAGAAGCCACACAAGCTGGAGTTTTAAACCTAACCAGACCCCTCCTACCGAGAGGCAGCCTGCTATTGGCTAGTGACTAAACAATATGGAAACCACCTGGACAACTGAGAGCCTTCACATGAAACACATGGACAATTTAATGTTTCCAATCCACCTAACCTGCGTGTCTTTGGATGTGGGAGGAAGCCGGAGCACCCGAAGGGAACCCACACAAACATGGTGGAGAACATGCAAACTCCACACAGAATGGCCCAAGGTGGGAAATGATCCCATGACCTTCTTGCCGTGAGGCAACAGTGCTAACCACTAAGCACCGTGCTGCCCCAGTCCAGACCAACTGAGTTAAAATATGATGCATGTTATGTGGTTTATATGAAAGAGCTTCAAGCAGATTTTATCTATTTTATTCATTTATTTTATATAAAAATGGATGTGCATCCTCTTGACCACTGGGATAAGCTCCAGCACCCCACAACCCTGAACTGGAACACGAGGGTTTAGAAAATGGTTGGAAAACATTCTCTGTCCCACAGGTCAATTCATCTCGAGTTTTTAATTTTCTCTTTGAAACATTCTCTTCTGATGTCCAGCAATTTTCAGAGAATCACCTCCTGGGGAAATAAATAACTATAAATAACACATTTTGCCGGCTTCTGTACGTATTGCAGACAAATCACAACATCCAAAAGTCAGAGTTTACTTGGTGAGGATCAGACAAACACATATGCAATCTAACTTCATGCTGTGCTCCAGATAATATTACTCCCTTATATATTTATAAGCAAAGATTGACATCTAGAGGGACTGAATGTTGAACATAACACCTTTTAATATGAACAAACCACACAAGTGTGTTGTAATAAAATTATCTTTTCACTTTGTCCCTCTGGATGGATGAATAAGTTCAATATGGACATTATAAAACAAACATTAAAAAATTATACTAACATTAAAGATTGTGTTTTCAACATAACTGCAGTTCCTGTAATTATAATTTAACATACAGATTAAGTACAAACATCAGTAAAGTAAATACATTTGTATGTATTTATTTGGCAATATTTCATGAACATACAATTTGACAAAGGATAACACAAAAACAAATTACTTTTTTCCTCAGAAACAGTAGAAAATACAAAGGACAACAAAACAAAATATACAGCACATTTAATCATAGTTTTCTGCATTGTGACAAGTTAGCACATCGGTTAGTTTGTAGTACTGTACTTGTGGTGTGAAATGGTCTAAAAATGAAATATTACAGCCTGCACAAACATCCAGTTATGAAGCCAGATTCACTAACAACCAAACATCACACACAAACGTGTGGCGAAAATAGTTTGGAGGTATTTTTGATGAATAATTTGTACTCAGTCAGCAACTCAGCCACATGGGGTGTAGCCAGGACACTCTGAGCGCCGGAGCCAAGCCAGGATAAATGAGGAGGTTAAAAGGAGGCAGGGCGTTAACCTTAAAGGTTGTTAAATCTACGTGGGGTGTGCAGCCAGAACATTCAGAGTGCTGGTCCCAAGCCCGGGTAAATAAATGAGTAGGGTTGTGTCAGGAAGGGCATCTGGTATAAAACAAGCCAACATAGGCATGCAGAGTCCAAATCTAATTTACATACCGGATTGGTCGAGGCCCAGGTTACTGTAACAATAATCGCCACCGGTGCCATTGCCCAACAGGGTGCCGGCACTGTGCTACTGCTGGGCAAAGAAGATGAAGAGGAAAAAACATGTCCAGAGACAGTGGGAGAAGAGGACAACTAGAAGCATGGAAGTAAGAGTCAGAACTTTGAATGTTGGGAGAGAGCTTTGAATAAAGGGAGAGCTGGCTGAGATGATGGAGAGCAGAATGGTAGGAAGAGAAATGGTGTTGGGGTTATTTCAGAGGAAGAGTATGTTAAGAGTGTGTTGGAGGTTAAGCAATTGTCTGACAGTGTGATGAGTGTGAAACTGGAAACTGAAGGGGTGATGATGAATATCATCAGTGCATACGTCCCACAGGTAGGTTGTGAGCCAGAAGAAAGAAGATTTCTGGAGTGAGTTAGATGAGGTGGTGGAGAGTGAACCCAAGCATGAAAGAGTGGTGATAGGAGCGGACTTCAATAGGCATGTTGGCAAAGGAAACGGGTGATCAGGAAGTAATGGGTAGATATGGTATCAAGGACAGGAATGTGGAAGGACAGATGGCAGTTGATTTTGCAAAAAGGATGGAAATGGCTGTGGTAAATACCTACTTTAAGAAAAGGGAGGAGTACAGGATGACGTAAGAGTGGCGGACATGGTGCACCCAGGTGGACTACATTCTTTGTAGGAGATTCAAGCTAAAACAAATTGGAGACTGTAAGGTGGTGGCAGAGGAGAGTGTACCTAGACAGCATAGGATGGAGGTTTGTAGGATGACTTTCGAGGTGAAGAAGAGGAAGAGAGTCAAAGCTCAACAAGGTGGAGGTGGGATCACACCAAGGATCAGCTCTGAGTCCTTTTTTCTTTGCAATGGTGATGGACAGGTTGACAGATGAGATCAGACAGCAGTCTCCGTGGACTATGATATTTGCAGATGACATTGTGATCTGTAGTGAGAGTAGAGAGCAGGCTGAGTCTTGCCTGGAAATGTGGAGATACGCTCTGGAGAGCAGGGGAATGAAAGTCAGTAGGAGCAAGACTGAGTACATGTGTGTGAATGAGAGGGAGCTCAGTGGAAAAAGTGCAGTTACAAGGAGTAGAAGTGGTGAAAGTAGATGAGTTTAAATACTTGGGGTCAACTGTCCAAAGTAATGGAGAGTGTGGTAGAGAGGTGAAGAAGAGAGTGTAGTCAGGGTGGAGTGGGTGGAGAAAGGAGGCAGGAGTGATTTGTGACCGAAGAATATTAGCAAGAGTGAAGGGGAAAGTTTACAAGACAGTAGTGAGACCAGCTATGATGTACGGTTTAGAGACGGTGACACTAACAAAAAGACAGGAGGCAGAGCTGGAGGTGGCAGAGCTGAAGATGTTGATATTTTCTTTGGGAGTGACGAGAATGGACAGGATTAGGAATGAACATATCAGAGGGACAGCTCAGGTGGGACGGTTTGGAGACAAAGTCAGAGAGGCGAGATTGAAATGGTTTGGATGTGCAGAGGAGGGACCAAGGGTTTATAGGGAGAAGGATGCTGAGGATGGAGCCACCAGGCAGGAGGAGAAGAGGGAGGACAAAGAGGAGGTTTATGGATGTGCTGAGGGAGGACATGCAGGTGGTTGGTGTGACAGGGGAAGATACAGATGACAGGGTGATCTGCTGTGGCGCCCCCTAACGGGAGCAGCCGAAAACAGAAGTATTTACGTTCAGCCAGCATTAACATGCTAGCCTTACCTTAGCAGGCCTAAAACCTCGCTCATACTGTGAAAGACATAAAATAAAAGCAACAGCGCTCATTTCTTGTTTTGTTGAGAGACAGTAGTAAAAGTACTTACAGAGTGTGTCATGATCATAAAGCACATTCATGTTGCAGGTTTCTTTGTTACGGTGTTCCAAACTACGATCCCACAGCCACTGAGCACCACACAAACTCCACAAAACTCTAAGTGTTCGTACGCATGCATTATGCACATAAACGTAAATTCTTATTTGAAAATAATCCCTAAATCTTTTCAGAGAAGAGGGAGGCCAAAGAGCAACTAGGGGATTAAGGATCTTGCCCAAGGGCCATTAGTGATTTTCTGGTCAAGCTGGGATTTGAACTGAGGATCCTCTGGTCTCAAGCCCAACGCTTTAACCACTAGACCATCACCTCCCCAAAGTTATTTCATTAGCAGCTGCAGACAACTTGTCGGCAGCTGCTGAATGTAATCAGTAAAGTAACTCGCCATCCAACTTGGTTATTTCCATGACTGAGTACTCAGAAAAGTAACTATTAGTCAGTGGTGGGCACAGCTAACCAAAAAGTGAGCTTCGATAACCGTCAATCTGCTAACTGACAAGTTAACTTTTATAAAGCTAAACCGATCAACTCCTAAAAAGTTTAGCGGAAGTTACAGCTAAAAGCTAAACCTATAACTTTTAGTATTGACTCCAGTACACTGATAGCTACTGACACTTCTGAATAAATTCAAGGATAATCACAAACAACAACAAGCCAATGGTTCTGTGTCAGATCAGCCTTCTCTCAGCAAAAGAGACCTGGCAACCAGAAAGAAAGGAAGATGAGCAAAAAAATAAAAAGTTCATTCATTTTCACAGCCATACAGACCTGCAGACGCATCACAGGAATCACGCACAGCAGGGCAGTCTTGACCCATGGTTGAAACTCCGAACAAACCAATTCCAGACAAGTCACTGAAATCAACGGCACCAGTCATTCAGTGGTTGGTTGGTATTTGTAAAAACCAACACACAAGTTACTGTAATGTGTGTGTTGGTTTTTACAAATAAATCTGTATTTGTAAATATGTCATTTTTCTCATTTGTTAAAAAAAAGGCAATTTGAAAACTGAAAATTCTGTTAAGTGATTCAGCACTTACAGCGAATGTGTGGCAATTGATACCTGACCATCAATTAAACACGAAGGCGCAATAGACAATCACTGTTTCTACTGCCAAAGTCATCAGTGAAGTTTGAGGTCTTGTTACATTTTCACAGTAGTCTTTCTTGGACTTGTTTGCCACTGCCAGAAACTCATATGCATAGAGATGTCAGTTTTCGATGTATTGGACCAGGAGTATTTCCACAGGTATTCCTATTTTCTTCCTGAGTACAATCTTCCTGCTTTGAACTGGGCTGTGTCGGTGATGAAGTCAATGAGTTCAAAGCATTCTTTCTTTTGTGAAACTCGTCTTTTTTCTTCCTTTTCCATCAGTCCATGTTGCACCTTTAGTTTACAGATATTTTCTGACATCTTCCTGTTTTGAACACCTTCTGACCACATCGTTTTGATTTTTCTTTTAAGTCACACAGGTTTCTATTGTAATATGTTTCACCAATCAAATATTACTATATTTCTTACACTCCTTGCATCGACATCCATGATGATTTCACGTATTTCACAGATCTGCATCCTATTTATTCTTATCAGATGTTTTCGTCTTCTCACAATATCTTCTTTTACATTCTCAAGCCCGTTTAATGTGTTGCGCCATGTTTTTGCAGTTCATTTAATAAGAGTCATCAAGAGATGACATATCCCCCCCAGTCCCCACAAATCAAGACTACAAAGTGTCGGGGATCACCCAAGTGCACCCTTATGCTAAATATGAATGAAATTGGTCAACTTGTTCTTGAGATATCGCCTTAATGCTGCATTTACAAATAATGATGACAAGTCACAAATGCCACGATGTATACATTCTTGGCTGCTGATCACAAATGTGACAATTTGAGGCAGAGGCATCAGGTGTCCTCAGGAACTGCTGCAACCTATTACCACACGTTACAATTAATGGCACGTGTTGCTGGCAGATTATCAGGAACCATTATGCACGGTCAAGAATAATGTTCTGCGCTGTTGCAAACTGTTCCGTGCTATTGCACGTAACAGCGCATCATTACGTTCTGTCACGTTGTGAATGAGGTGAATTGTCTCCACACACACACACACACACACACACACACACACCCATATTCATCCTACCATCAGCTGGTAAGCAATTCAGATCGCTCCAGTCTGCTCCTCAAAATCTAGATTAATCCACAGCAGAAGAACTTTGTGATTGCATGCTTAGTTGGGCTCTGTACCATGGAGAGGTGTAGAGAGGAAGAGGAGATGGAGAGAGACAGATGTGTGGCTCCACTCGGCTCTCGTCTCGCTCATTTTCCCAAACATCAGGCACTGCAGCAGCAGCAGCAGGTGGAACACCTGCAGAAGTGCACTGATGAGTACTGGAACAAGACTTTTAGCTGACTTGGGGTTACTGTCCTTCAGCATACTGCAGCAATGAAACTGAATGCAGTGTAGCAGGGTTTAATTGTGCGCACGTCAGAGAGGAACACTGTCATGCTTTATTAAGGATAACCACTAATCAAGATGGATCAACACGCTCAGTTGCGACCTCCATGACATGAGGCGAAATGAGGGTGGTGTGTGACATTCGTAGAAGATTTTTTTGACAGCCAAAAACATGCTCCACGAAAATCACAAATATCACGCACCAACACACACTATTAAGAAACCTACTCAGATGCACTAAGTCACGTAACGAATGTCAGGAATGTGCCAAAAATGTCACAAATATGACATTCGTAACACGTCCTGCTTATGTGTAAACGCAGCATAACAAGCGAAAATGGACAGACAGAGAGACGGGCATGCTGATCACTATATCCCCCCGTATTTTATGGTTGGAAAAGATGTCTTGAAGGCTTGTTCTAAATTTTCAGTGTACTTTTCAACATTCATGCTGCCATCACAGAAGTGTGAATTACCTTTGCCAAAGGCACTGACTCAACCCCACACCATGACAGACCCTGGCTTTTGGGCTTGTTGCTGATAGTCTGGATGAGGCTTTATGCCTTTGGTCTGGAGCACATCCTGTACATTTCTTCGAAAAGGATCTGGGGTACTGATTTGTCTGGCCACAATACACGTTTCCACTGTGTGATGGTCCAACCCAGATGCCTCCCAGCCCTGAGAAGTCCATGCTGCTTCTGGACAAGGTGGTCATAAGGTCATCTGGACATAAGGCTTCTTTGTTGCACAGTAAAGTTTTCAGTGGCATTTCCTCCATATTGTAGTGCTTGACAAAGGTTTCCTAAAAGTAATCCCATGCCCATATGGGTCTATTAGCTATTGATGAATGACAGTTCTTGATGCAGTGTCATATGAGAGAACGGAGATCGTGAGTGTTCATCTTGCCTTTATACCATGGTCTTCACACGCTGAAATTCCTTCAGATTACATGAATCACTGAATGACATTATGCACTGCAGAGGGAAAAATACGTAATTCCCTTCCCATCTTTCTTTGAGGAAAATTATTTTTAAGCGTTTCAATAATTCTTGTGGATATGTTGACACACTGGAGATCCTCTGCTCATCTTCAAAGATGCAGCCTGTTGGCGGAGGTGATGGTCTAGTGGTTAAGGCATTGGGCTTGAGACCAGAAGATCCTCGGTTCAAATCCCAGCCTGACTGTAAAATCACAAAGGCCCCTTGGGGAAGGTCTTTAATCCCCTAGTTGCTCCCGGTGTGTAGTGAGCGCCTTGTATGGCAGCACCCTGACTTCGGGGTGAATGTGAGGCATTATTTGTAAAGCGCTTTGAGCGTCTGATGCAGATGGAAAAGCGCTACATAAATGCAGTCCATTTACCATTTACCATTTGTAGGCACTGCTTGTAGGCAACTCATGATTAACAGGTGATGTCAACAGTCAACTGTTTGAAATAATTATTTAAATATTGTTTCATTTTTTTAAACACCTTATTACTAACACTAAACTGCTCCTGTTACAACTTTTTTGGAATATGTTGGAGGACTATTGACATTATATTTATTTAGAGGATGTGGCCAACAGTGACCAGAAAAAGTCGGTAGCCTTCGAACAAATGCAACAATTCGTAATTTTTTAAAAGTAGGTCAAGGTCACCAGCCTTCAAACCCATGTGAAGTACTCCTTCAAGGCATGTACCCACCAAATATGAAGTTTTTGCAAACAATAGGTGCCAAGCTACGTTGCAGCAAACGATTTGCGGTCGGACACACGGACGGACGGTGAGACGGACACATGGATGGACGGACAACCCGGATGCTATATGCCCTGCCGTACCGCGCTTGCACATAAAAATGCATCAGTGGCGCACTCTTATTGCTGCGAATGTTTGGAAACAACCGGTTAGGTTGAAAAGGGAATTATTCAGCTAAACTATATCTTATATAAAATATAGATCTTGCAGTCGATTAGCAACAAAGCAAGTTTTAAAAGACAGTTAAAGTTAAGTTTATTCAGTCAGCTAAGGGAAGAGGATCACGCCACCTTTTTATTTATTTTTATTTTTTTAATGTAATTTCTTGTCCAAAAGCTTATCTTCTAGTCCATTATTTTCTTGTCCAAAACATGGTGCTAAATGTGTTGTCTACACTTCTAGAGGGATACAGTTGCTATTTATTTTAATTTATTGAGACCTTATTGTTCTCTGTTCAATTTATACTTATTTTATTTTATTGATATCCCAGTGTAAATTGAAAATATATAAACTACACACGTATTGCTGCTTGCATTAATTGATGAGATTATGTCTTTGCAATCTTTACATGTTCAATCGAGCTCCTCAGTGTTGTCAAGTTTTAGCCTCACATGGACCGCAATGGAAATAAGCGTTTGTTTTATTGTGTCATCTGTGTATCATTGATATTTTCACCTTTCTGTGTTTATTAATTAACTTTATCAATTCTGTAAATACTGATGATTTTTGTTTTACTCTAAATACTATTTTATCTGAGGGAACAAGGCTGTCCACGTTGCCAGACAGAGGACTGCTCAACTCAGCATCCAAGAGAGTCAGCTGGTGGTCTCCTGTCACCTGCGTCATCCTGTCAACCGCCGTCTGGTAGAATGCTGCCTGTGAGACCTCACTGTTGATCCCAGATATCCTGGACATCTTCATGATGCAAGAACTAGCAATGTGCACAGTTTTGAAACTACAAAACTTTCATGTAGTTTTATAACATCATACAAACCCGCTGGGCTTGCTGGTGATGTTTCCACAGTTTTGGCAGCTTGATAGAAAATGAAGGCAGGTGTCAGGTCCTTCATGATGCCTCTCAGATTTTCTTTGACTTGTGTGGATTGAAATAAATGATGCATATTTCATTGTATTGACTGTGATACCTCAGTGATACCGAAATCATTTATGACTGAAAATAAAATGTGAATTGTTCTTAACAATGAGTTTTGCTGTTCACCAAAGAACGTGGTTCTTCTGGGACAATATCAGGATCTTCAAGATTGATGCCAGCCAGTATTTCTTTGAAATCCTGGGAAAAAATAGAAATTGCCGCAGTGAGGCCGGCAACTTTCTGATATCGCACAAATCTCTGTATGTTGCCTCTGGACTGACTAAAATCCCCCCCCCCCCAATATATATATATATATATATATATATATATATATATCTATATATATATATATATATATATATATATATATATATATAGATAAAGTAGTGATCAGAATAATAGTAGTGCTATGTGACTAAAAAGATTAATCCAGGTTTTAAGTATAGTTCTTATTGTTACATGGGAAACAAGGTACCAGTAGATTCAGTAGATTCTCACAAATCCAACAAGACCAAGCATTCATGATATGCACACTCTTAAGGCTATGAAATTGGGCTATTAGTAAAAAAGTAGAAAAGGGGGTGTTCACAATAATAGTAGTGTGGCATTCAGTCAGTGAGTTCGACAGTTTTGTGGAACAAACAGGTGTGAATCAGGTGTCCCCTATTTGAACATGCTTTTCTCTTTGAAAGCCTGAGGAAAATGGGATGTTCAAGACATTGTTCAGAAGAACAGCGTAGTTTGATTAAAAAGTTGATTGGAGAGGAGAAAACTTATATGCAGGTGTAAAAAATTATAGGCTGTTGATCTACAATGATCTCCAATGCTTTAAAATGGACAAAAACCAGAGACGCATGGAAGAAAACAGAAAACAACCATCAAAATGGCTAGAACAATAACCAGAATGGCAAAGGCTCACCCACTGATCAGCTCCAGGATGATCAAAGACAGTCTGGAGTTACCTGTAAGTGCTGTGACAGTTAGAAGACGCCTGTGTGAAGCTAATTTATTTGCAAGAATCCCCCACAAAGTCCCTCTGTTAAATAAAAGACATGTGCAGAAGCGGTTACAATTTGCCAAAGAACACATCAACTGGCCTAAAGAAAAATGGAGGAATATTTTGTGGACTGATGAGAGTAAAATTGTTCTTTTTGGGTCCAAGGGCCGCAGACAGTTTGTGAGACGACCCCCAAACTCTGAATTCAAGCCACAGTTTACAGTGAAGACAGTGAAGCATGATGGTGCAAGCATCATGATATGGGCATGTTTTTCCTACTATGGTGTTGGGCCTATATATCGCATACCAGGTATCATGGATCAGTTTGGATATGTCAAAATACTTGAAGAGGTCATGTTGCCTTATGCTGAAGAGGACATGCCTGTGTTTCAACAAGATAATGACCCCAAGCACACTAGTAACGAGCAAAATCTTGGTTCCAAACCAACAAAATTAATGTCTCGCAGATGTGAAGAAATCATGAAAAACTGTGGTTATACAACTAAATACTAGTTTAGTGATTCACAGGATTGCTAAAAAAGCAGTTTGAACATAATAGTTTTGAGTTTGTAGCGTCAACAGCAGATGCTACTATTATTGTGAACACCCCATTTTCTACTTTTTGTTACTATAATAGCCCAGTTTCATAGCCTTAAGAGTGTGCATATCATGAATGCTTGGTCTTGTTGGATTTGTGAGAATCTACTGGTACCTTGTTTCCCATGTAACAATAAGAAACATACTCAAAACCTGGATTAATCTTTTTAGTCACATAGCACTACTATTATTCTGAACACTACTGTATATAAAAAAAAAAATATATACGAGTATATATATATATATATATATATATATATATATATATATATATATATATACAGTTATGGTCTGAAAAAAAATAATAAATATATATAAAATTATATATATAAAATTTGCAGACCGCAATTTTATTTTTCCAAAATAGAGTTCATTTATGTACGATCTGAAAAAAAATAAAAAAAAATAAAAAATATATTATATAATTTTTTTGACTGTAATTTATTTTTCCAAAAAGAGTTCATTTATGTTTCAGAGGTCACTCTCACATTTTTAAGGTGCAAATATGTAGATATGACTCAAGAAAATATGTTCTATTTAGTTACTTTGTGGAACAGCTTCCCTCATCATGTGGTAAATGCTAGTGTTATTACTTCAAAGGAATACTATGATTATTTTATGGTGTTTGATTTTTGATGGACAATTTTATTATGGTGTTTGATGACTTTTACTATGCAATTTATGAGTTTTTATGCCATTAGATTTATGAATTTACTATGACTTTTTACTATTACTTTTATTGTATTTTTAGACATGTTTTATGAATAATTAATGATTATTGACCGTGATTTTCTGCCACAGTTGCTGACAGTCTGCATGCTTTTATCAATAATATTAGCACGTTTTGTCCTGAATATGATTTAAAATCAACAAAACACTTTGAACATACTTTGAGGGGATAACTTGCTGAAGCCACTGCAGAAAACGCAAGAAAACACGCAGAAACTGTGCTTTAAAAGCCCATTTGGTGGTATTGCTGGCAGACGACCGGGAGTGAATTACCCAAACTCTCATGGCTGAAATTTCGGGGTCGCAAGCTCACAAACAGAACTCAGTGGAACGAGATCTTGAGTGGCATTCCAGTCTCTCTACTTCTATGATTTTCATTAACAAATAAACTAAAGTTGATGACAGAAAATATGAAATATCTGGGTTCATACTGTGGAGTTGTTCTTCTTTTTCCATCTCCTCCGAACGTTTTCTGATTTAGGGTTATATTTTCTTGGGGAGCTGATGGTCTAGTAGTTAAAGCATTGGGCCTCAGACCAGAGGATCTTCGGTTCAAAACCCATCCAGGCCTTAAAGTCACAAAGGGCCCTTGGGCAAGGTCCTTAATCCCCTATTTGCTGCCGGTGTGTAGTGAGCACCTCATGTGGAAGCATCCTGACATCTGTATGAGTGTGAATGGGTGAATATAAGACATAATTGTAAAGCGCTTTGAGATTCTGATGCAAATGGAAAAGTGCTTTATAAATGCAGTCCATTTAACATTCGCCAGCTTTTTAAGGTAGAATTTCTTACAAATAAATGTCATTTGCTGCTCTGTCTCTCAGCACAATTGTACATTCCTTTGGGACTCTTGAGTTCTGAAAGAACTAGAGAGTCTGTCAGTACTTGAATTGTAATATCTTTGAACATCCCTGTCTTTACCTTTTTTTGTTCTTTTACTCACTTCATTATCTTTGCTTTCCACTCGTGATTGGTTCTGGAACCTTTTCTTTATTTGATGGTCTCTTGACACTTTACACTTTTTCAGTCTCCTTGTGTGCTTTTTTCACATTTATATTTCTACTTTCTCCACAGTTTGCTCCTTCACTCGTTTCCAAGTATCCAATAATGACGTGTTTGTGGTGATTATCCTGAAATGAAAGACTTGCATCTGCAAGCTTCTTAGGTCACACCGACAAACTCGGGTTCTACTCGTCGACCTTAGCGAGAATATCTGCAGTGCAAAGTAATTTTGTCCATTTGGGAAAAATCAAACCTTTCAAGGTAGGGTTCAATGTATTATTTCTTCATTATTGAATTTCAGTCATTTTATGTACAACAGTACTGTTGTAAAGACTTCTTGGAAAATAATTCATTCATAGGTACTTCTGAAGGTTGAGTTTTATGACAAGAAAGACAATGAATATATTTGGACTCTGGATTATGGGGTTAAAGTTTACATACACAAACTTAAGTTTTGATTTAGAAATTATTTTGAAAATGTCCTCAGTGATTTGAAAAGCTGGAGGACAAAGATGCTTTTTAATTTGTATAACGTAAGTTCTACCAGAAGACTAGTATTCATGCAAAATCAGTTACTTGGGGCAGTTGTGGTGGCCAGTTAGTGTGCTTGTTTCCACGTAGATGGCTCCCGGTTCACGACCACGTCCATTCACCATGCATCTGGCATAAAGGTTGTATAAAGGCCAAATTGTTGTTATTCTGAGTGAAAAAAAGGAAGAATCACTCCATTAACAATAGCAATAATTTCTACACAGAAGCAGTTAGTCATCAGCTCTCAACCAACAGGAAATGCATACATTCCTTAAAACTTCAAAATTTTCACTCACCTTTTACAGTTGCTGGCAAAACTTACCCTCCTCCACCCCACCACCACCAGTTGATCCCTCCCCACTGCCTGGGGGTATGCTGCGCCTTTTTCAATAGTAAGATTTGTCATCATCTCAACTCTACTCTCTACCATGACAGGGACCTGCATCAAACACTATTAAAACATTCTGTACATTATCTTAATGTATCAAATTATCAACTTTAACTTAACTCCGGAATTACACTGCACGTACAACTACTCTGACCTCACTGCTTCTATGCAAACTTTCCAACTCCAAGTTATATAAACCGAAATGCTTATTGCATTTAAGCATTCTCAAGTGATGTGTATTTGTGTAATGAGTAAATGTGTGTACTAAAGTGAAGTAAAATTAATAGGGAGCCTCTTTACCTCAAGCAATATGTGTCAAAAAGAGAGATTTAACAGACAATTAAAAGTTGAAAATGATCAAATGCCTTTCAGAAAGGTGCAACACTCTTGAACTCTGCTCTCTTCCACAGCATGTCTTTTTCCTGATTCTCTCCCCTCAGCCCCAACCAGTCCCAGCAGAAGACTGCCCCTCCCTGAGCCTGGTTCTGCTGGAGGTTTCTTTCTGTTAAAAGGGAGTTTTTTCCTTCCCACTGTCACCAAGTGCTTGCTCATAGGGGGTCGTTTTGACTGTTGGGGTTTTTCTGTAATTATTGTATGGCTTTTGCCTTACAATATAAAGCGCCTTGGGGCAACTGTTTGTTGTGATTTGGCGCTATATAAATAAAGTTGATTTGATTTGATTTGAAATAGCTAAGCTTTGAGTCATGAGTCAATGTACGTTCTCAGTCATTCAGGTGATGATGTTTCCTGAAGAACAAGAAGTTCAATTGCCTTGACTGAACCGTCTCTTCTTGAGGCAGTTTTAGTTGTGCCCTAACAGTTCTCTAGAATCTGGGATAGGTGGAAGGTGATAGCTTTGTTGGTGAAGATGAAGTTTCATTTTCAATCTGTGAATCAAACCCGTCTTAGCAATTCTACAAATTTTTACCTTGAAAACATTTAAAGGTCAAAGTCTTGGTTAGAAGTGGCTTTTCATAAGATAAAATATAATACAAAATATACTTGTAGATCAAAAGGGCTTTTCAATGTTAAAATCAAATATCCGCTAAATCTGCATATGGATCAGATGTGAATAAAACTTCGTCTATCATTAAAGTGCCAGTTTGCACCTCATTGTCACGTATGAGAATAACTGAGACACTTCTGATTGTGATATAAAGTAAAATGTACACCAAATGGGATTTTCAATATTAAATTCAAATGTTCACAAAATCCGCAATCCAAATCAAGTCCAGATCAAACTTTGTCAGGCGATAGTGAGCGTCAGTCTGCACCTCACTTTCAATTAGTGATTGGGGCATGTTTGATTAAGATATAATGCAAAATATACATTAAATGGGGTTTTTAATGTTAAATTTAAATGGGCACAAAATCTATAATCTGGATCAGATCTGGTCGATAAAGGATACCATCCTACATAACACTTTCAATATGAAAGAAATCTGATCTTTATTGAGTTATGAATTCTTGAAAATTCATTCAGTGTTAAGATACAGATTTTTTCCAAATTTCAAGATTTTTCCTGACTTTTGACTTTTGACATATGACCTTGAAAACTGGATCAGTTCTGGCCTATTAGGATACAAATTCTCGGTAAAAATTTCATATATATAAAAAATTGTGGGCTACAGGCTGTTTGCAAACAAACAAACAAACAAACAGGGGTGAAAATATTACCTCTTCCAATTCTGTTGGCGGAGGTAAAAAAGATTAGTTTTAGATGTTGAGCACAACAGGCAGGCTTGGCTCTTGTTCAGTCGGGTTCTATTCAGACCAGTGCTAACCCAATGTGCAGGAACACCCTAAGACTCGACCTGTTCACAGACAATCAGCACTGGCACAATCCCATTACTCAGCCTGTTATTGGCCCCTTTCACACAGTGCGGGCACAGCACTGGATCAGTCAGCCTCAGCCAGCACCGGTGCCTCCTTAGGGAACGGACTGGCTGCTCGATTTTCTGAGGTGCTCATCTCACTCTCTCTCTCTCTCCTCCTTTCCTTCATTGTCCTATCTCCTATTTGCTGCTCGTCTATCTTCACCTCTGTCTTTCTCTCTCCCTCCCTGTCTCTATCTATCTCACCCTCTCTCCGTTGCCCTTGCTCCTCCGATGTATCCCTCGCTCCCGCCCCGTCTCACTGCGGTCCCAGAGTGTTCTCTGGACAACAGAAAACCTTATTTAGCAGTCAGCTCAGCACAGCCACAGCAAAGCTGCCAATTCACCCTGCTTTAGATGGCTGTGTTCTCAACCCACTCTCCAAGCCCACTGGAATTACATCCCTGCATAAACAGCACTTGAAACATTGTATCGTGTATCATATCATGTTTCCCAAATGCTTCGCTGTAAATCTTTTCACAGCAAACATGCCACCGTTTTAAATTTAAAAGCATTGGGTATGATTGTGCCTGTGAAAGTAGAAATGCACATTAAAGCTGAGCTATTTAGAGCAAGGTCTCGCGGTCCTGATGTGAGCGCACCGCTTGCTGGCACATTTTACACTTTTTAAAATGCTGTGCTATTCTCTGAAATAATTCAAGGCTGCAAAGCCATGCAAGAGAATCTCAAATACCTTCAGCCATGTCTGATGGTGTTTTTATTATACGAGGCTGGTGTCCACAAGGTGCCACACTTTGCTCGGGATCATTAAAGTGAATGTATTCTTCTCTGTTAGCATGTGGCAAACTGAGAAAAATGGTCTTCCCACATTGAGAAAAAACTAAGGACATAGTGTGGCCATCTTGGATGGGCAAGACTCATGTTTGGGGGTTGTTCATTTTGTTTGTATGTCAGGCAAATTGTGAAATAATGCCAACAGCTACAGGCCTACATCGAGGTTGGTCAGTGCACAAAATACAAGTTTCTTACAGTCTTTTAAAAAGAAAAATTGACAGCTTCAAAACACAAAAGATGACATCATTTTTATACATTTTTGGGGTCAGTATCTCAACCCAAAGTGGGTGGTCTTTCCAAACTTAGCAAATCTTAAACCAAAAAAACGACTATTAATGACATCATTTCTGCAGGTGTGATGTGATCACTTCATGGAAAATTACCAGGCCTCTGATGAGATCATTTAATGAAAAAAAATTTAATGGTGAGGACTCTTTCCAGGCATGTGAGATGCAAATAAAGGACATGCTTAAAATGACGACGATTAAGAAGAAGAAGGCGGCGAAGATTTTTGCCATGATTATGCTCCCAGCATATTTACTGAAAAAAAGTGTGACAGACCTAAATGAGATGGTGAGGACTGTTTCTCCAGGCATGTGAGAATGCAAATAAACACCAAAAACAAGACAAAATCACTAAACTTAATTTAACATATTACAGTGGGTAATCAAATAGTTTTTGTAGAGCCTTTTACAGCCGACCAGAGTACCAAGTGATTTTATGTTATCCGGGCAATTATTCCAAGTGTTAAGACCTTTAACAGCAACACGATGACTTTTTACAGTATTTCAGATCTTTGATTTCTGAAATAACAAAGTTCCTCGTGGATTAAAACTGGAGTCCCTTATTTTAAACAGGTACAGGACATGTTTTGGTAGAAGTTTATTTTGTACTTTGAACATAATTTGTATTATGATATAATCAATCAAATCCCAAAATATGCAAATGGACAAACAATGGATTTGTTGGCTCAAGATATGGTGTTTTACTAATAATTCTTACAGCTTTCTTTTGAAGTAAAACAGTAGGTCATGTATGGAACAAGTAATGAATGATATAAGGTAACTAATGAGTGTTGGGGGAGGAAGTCTTGTGCTTTATACAAAATGGCAATGATCTTTGACATTTCAGATTTAACATAATTTACATGTGTTTTCCAACCTAGATTATCATCAATAAAGACCCCAAGAAATTTAGTTTTCTTTACAACTTCAATTTCAACATTGTGTACTCGTAAATTTCTACATAAATTCCTGGGCTTATTACCAAATATGATTCACTTTGTTTTACCAAAGTGAAGTGACAATTTGTTGGAATCAAACCATTCCTTGAACTTCTGTAGTTCCCTTTCCATTGTGTCCAGAACTTGTCCCAAATGATCCCCACTACAAAACACAGTTGTGTCATCAGCAAATAAAATATAACTCACAAACTTGGAAACTAAACATGTGTCATTAATATATAAAAGAAACAGCAAGGGCCCAAGGACTGAGTCCTGGCGCACCCCACAAGTGCATCTCAAAAATTCAGAGTTTATCCCACCCAGGTGAACATATTGGTGCCTATTGTAGAAGTAGCTGGCTATCCAATCATGTGCCAATCCTCTGATGCCCTGGATCCATAATTTATCCAATAACAGGGTATGATCTATAATATCAAATGCTTTCTGTAAGTAAAAAAAAAAAAACCCTACGGTGCATTGTTTGTTTTCAATTGCATTTGTGATATGTTCCACAAAATCAACTACCCCCATTGAAGTAGTACAATTTTCCTAAATCCATATTGCTGCTCATTTAATAAGTGATGTTTGGATATAAAATTGTCCAACCTCTTAGTGAATACTTTTTCCAGACTTTTTGAAAATTGAGGTAGCACTGAGATTGGCTTGTATTTTGAATTTGAACAGCAGTACCACTTTAACTATTTTCATTTTGAAAGGAAATCTGCCAGTCATTAATGACAAGTTACAGCTGTAAGTTAAAGGTTTAATGACACAATTGATTACATTTTTTTATCAAGGACATATCAAAATAATCGTGATCAGTTGATTTTTTTCCCCTTTTAGTTTATGTACAATGTTAATATATATTCATCAATTTCTCTGATAAATATTGAATCTGAAAGGTTGGTCCTAATTGTTCTGATATCCCAAGAGCTGATATTCGAAGGTACAATTGCATTTGCAAAAGTTTTCCCTACACTGGCAAAATAATCATTAAAATGATCTATTATAGCTTTATTTTCCTTAACCACTCTATCAGTATTTGAGTAAAAAATATTGGATAGTCTTGGACAACTTTTTTTTATTATTTTTGATTATTTCATTTAAGAGCTTCCATGTACCTTTGATGTTTGTTTTATTTTTTCCAACAAATCACTGTAATATTGCCTTTTGCAAGATCGTATAATATTGGTCAACTTGTTTTTATATGTCTTATATTTTCTCTCAGCCTCAGTTGTTCTACGCTTTAAAAATTACTTGGACAAAAAAAATTTCTTTTTACATGCATTCAGCACTCCCTTAGTGATCCAAGGTTTATCAGTGTTTCACTTGTGTGCAACATTTAATATCAGTGGACAATGTTTATCATACGACTTGGAGATAATGGAGATAAATGATTCATATGATTGGTCAATGTCTTCAGTATAGATGCCACACCAATCTTGGTGCGATAAATCCGTTCTAAGATTGACCATAGATTCCTTAGTTATTTTTCTTATGAAATTTGGAGTGTCAATATGATCAACTTTATCAACTAAAGAATTGTAAACAACAAAAACCGGCAGGTGATCACTAATGTCACTAATAAGTAATCCACCCATTAAATTCCCAACAATAACCTTTGTTAATATATTGTCAATCAGTGTCGATGTGTTTGTAGTAATCCTGGTTGGGTGTGTTATTGCTGGATATAATCCCATACAAAACACAGAATTTAGAAATTCCGCAATATGTATATGGCCATGAGGATTTAAAAAATCTATGTTAAAGTCTCCACAAACAAATAAAAGTGTTGTGTTTTTAATTGAGTTGTACATCTCAGTCAATTACTCCACAAACATGTTTATATTCAACGCGGGAACTCTGTAAAAACAACTTATAATTATGTTTTTTGATTTTTCACATGTAATCTCCACAGTAACACATTCCATAACACCATCCAAAGATAGTGACATATTTGGAACAATTTCACAGTAATGATTAAATCTAACATAAAGAGCCACACCACCACCTCATTTGTTTGCCCAATTTCGGGCAACAAAAAAATCATAACCGTCAAAGTGGACAGAATCAACATACTCTTCTATAAACCATGTCTCAGTAACTGCAATAACTGAAAAATATTTATTAGCAATTGTAGCAAGGTGAAGTCTGGATTGAAAAGATGTTCCCGCTAGCTGTGCTAATGGGGAATTCCACTCTGGCTGACCTGGCAGAGTTCTGGTCTTTAGTTCGAGCAGTTCGGGGTTCGATCCCACAGCCGTCCCAGCCACAAAGGTCCTCCGGCCACAATTGGCGCTGTCGGCAGGATGTGGGTAGTCACAGAACATGCTTCAATGCACCTGTGACTTTGGGATGATGTCAAAAATGGTTGGAAGATATGTAGCAAGATGAAGTCCAGATTGAAAAGATGTTCCCGCTAGCTTGACTAACGGGGAATTCCCCTTTGGCTGACCTGGTAGAGCTCTGGTCTTTAGTTCACATTATTAGATTATTATTACATTGTTATGATTATTACATTATCATTATTACATTATTAGATCACATTACAGATTACACTGATTACACAGATTACACAAATCAGATTACACTGTCGGCTTCTGATGAACCAGTTTCACTTTAAATGCCGCCGGGGCTGCTGGGTAAATTCAAGGATCACAAACACAAAGAACACATGAAAAATGAATACGAGGTCTATTAGAAAAGTATCCGACCTTATTATTTTTTTCAAAAACCATATGGATTTGAATCACGTGTGATTGTGTCAGACAAGCTTAAACCCTCGTGCGCATGCGTGAGTTTTTCCACGCCTGTCGGTTGCGTCATTCGCCTGTGAGTGTTATGTGGGCCGCTGAAGAGGAGGTACTGCTGGCCCACCACCACCAGAGGGCGCCCTGCTTGGAGTGCGGGCTCCAAGCACGAGAGGGCGCCAGACCTAGAAGAAGTGACAGCTGTCATTCATCCCCTGCACCAGCTGTCACTCGTTCATCATCATCACCATCATAAAAGCCGGACTGCAACTCCACCTCCTCGCCGAGAAATCGACTACCATTAACAAGGTAATTTCTCTGCTGACAGACACTGTGTGTGTTTAACCTGAACTTCTGTTACAGCCGTTTTCCTGGAGTGTTTCCTTATCTGAGGGATTGGCGTTTGGTGTGACAGCGACGGCTTCGCCTCACATCTCAACCCAGATAAGTGGTTAAACCAGGAGCTGTACGAGTGTGTGATTGGAGGTGGAGGAGCTCCCTCCTAATTGTGTATGGACTGTGAATTACTGTGTGCGCGGACTCACCTCACATCATATCTCGCTTTCTGCCAGCAGTACCAGGGTCGACAGCCGAAGACAGAGGCCACCTGGGGACTCGGGACTTGGCGGCTCTGGTGTTCTTCAGACCGTTGGTGGTGGAAGCCGTGTGGGACGCGGCTTCTCTCTCGTCAGGGGTCTTCTATCTTCGAGCCTGCTCAAACGTCACCTGGTGTTTATTGACTGTGCAAATTTCTGTACATTTAGTTGTGTATTATCACAACATTAAATTGTTACTTTTTGGCTTATTCATTGTCCGTTCATTTGGCCCCCTGTTGTGGGTCCGTGCTACGACACCTTCCCAACAGGATTTCTCGGCCATCATCATGGATTCCGAGGGGCGTCAACCCGAGCTTGAACGGCCCACTGGAGAGCCAGGAGCGCAGGAGTCAGCGGGAGGTGGTGTTGAGGAGCTGCAGCAGATCTTAACCGCCTTCACGGCTCGGTTAGATTTAGTGACCGAGCAGAATGTCCTCCTTCATCGGAGGGTGGAGGCTCTCACCGCCAGGGTGGAAGCGCACGATCAGGGCGCTGCTGCAGCCACTCCTCTGGCTGGTCCTGGGCCTGTATCAGACGTTTCCACTGGTCGTTCAACGAACCCCCCCACCGTCCCCTGAAGCATACATAAGCCCTCCGGAACCGTACGGGGCTGTGTTGAGACGTGCGCAGACTTCCTCATGCAGTGTTCGTTCGTCTTTTCACAGCGCCCTGTCATGTACGCGTCAGACGCCCAGCCGGGGGCTTATGTTATAAATCTGCTTCGAGGAGAGGCACGCGCCTGGGCTACGGCGCTTTGGGAGCAGAATTCACACGGCTCCTCAACGTCTTATACTGGGTTTGTACGGGAGTTCAAACAAGTGTTTGACCATCCCAACAGAGGCGAGACCGCTTCGAACGTGCTGCTGTCTAATGAGACAGGGGCGCCGTAGCGCGCCGCATATGCAGTCGACTTCCGCATCGCGGCAGCGAGGTCCAGCTGGAATAACGTTGCGCTCCGCGCCGCCTTTGTAAATGGACTGTCCCCCGGTCCTCAAGGAGCACCTACTGGCTAAGGAGGAACCACGGGATTTTGACGGGTTGTCGATTTAGTTATCCGCTTAGACAACGTTTAAACGAGCATCGTCGGGAGCGGCCGGGGGCGTGACCGGGCACGAGCTGTCCCTCCCCCTTCCGGTTCCGAAAAGGTGACGTCGTCCCCACGCTTCACTGCCAGAGAGCTCCGTGTGGCTACAGCTCCCCCTGCTGAGGAGGCTATGGACACGAGCAGGGCCAAAGTGAAAACAAACATTAGACAAAGGAGGCTGGCCCGCGGGGAGTGTTTATCTGCGGCTTGTGAGCACCGGCAGAAGGACTGCCCCAAACGGTCAAACTACAACGCCCGTCCTTAGAAACTGGGCTAAGGGTGGGCCATAACACGCACGCGGGGAAACCCCGCAAATCTGCACGAATCCCAGTAACAATCCTTTGTGGGGATTTAACCCTTCACGCCACAGCACTGGTAGACACGGGGTCGGAAGGGAATCTGCTGGATAGCAGATGGGCAAAGGAAGTAGGGCTCCCCCTGGTGGCTCTGCCGGCACCATTGCAGGTGCGAGCACTGATGGCCCCTGCTTCCATTAATCACACATCAGACACAACCAGTGACTTTGGTTGTGTCTGGGAATCACAGGGAGGAGATCGTGTTTCATGTAACACCATCTACCTCCCGAGTGATTTTGGGCATGGATGGTGAAGCACAATCCCCGGATAGATTGGCCATCCGGGGTTGTGACGCAGTGGAGCGAAACCTGCCACCAGGAGTGTTTAGGATCCTCGGTTCCTCCCGGCACTACGGCTAATGAGGAGGTTAATGTCCCCCCAATCTATCGGCGGTGCCAAAGGAGTACCATGATCTTGCTGACGTTTTCAGCAAAGATCTGGCGCTCACTCTTCCCCCGCACCGACCGTATGATTGTGCCATCGATTTGGTCCCGGGCGCTGAGTACCCGTCCAGTAGGCTGTACAACCTCTCACGTCCGGAACGCGAATCAATGGAGACCTACATCCGGGACTCCTTAGCTGCCGGGCTGATCCGGAACTCCACCTCCCCGATGGGTGCTGGTTTCTTTTTTGTGGGTAAAAAAGACAGCGGACTCCGTCCATGCATTGATTACAGAGGGCTGAACGAGATCACGGTTCGCAACCGATACCCGTTACCTCTGTTGGATTCAGTGTTCACGCCCCTGCATGGAGCCCAAATTTTTACGAAATTGGATCTTAGAAACGCGTACCACCTGGTTCGGATCCGGAAGGGAGACGAATGGAAGACGGCATTCAACACCCCGTTAGGTCACTTTAAGTACCTGGTCATGCCGTTTGGCCTCACTAACACCCCCGCGACGTTCCAAGCTTTGGTAAATGACGTCTTGCGGGACTTCCTGCATCGGTTCGTCTTCATATATCTGGACGATATACTCATCTTTTCCCCGGACCCTGAGACCCATGTCCAGCATGTACGTCAGGTCCTACAGCGGTTGTTGGAGAACCGGCTGTTTGTGAAGGGCGAGAAGTGCGAGTTCCACCGCACTTCTTTGTCCTTCCTGGGGTTCATCATCTCCTCCAACTCCGTCGCCCCTGATCCGGCTAAGGTTGCGGCGGTGAGAGATTGGCCCCAACCAACAAGCCGCAGGAAACTACAGCAGTTCCTCGGCTTTGCAAATTTCTACAGGAGGTTCATTAAAGGTTACAGTCAGGTAGTTAGCCCCTGACTGCCCTGACCTCCACCAAGGTCCCCTTCGCCTGGTCGGATCGGTGCGAAGCCGCATTCCAGGAGTTGAAACGCCGGTTCTCGACTGCACCAGTTCTGGTGCAGCCTGATCCTGATCGCCAGAACATAGTAGAAGTGGACGCCTCTGACTCAGGGATAGGAGCCGTGCTGTCCCAGAGCGGGGAGGCTGATAAAGTTCTCCATCCTTGTGCTTTTTTTTCCCGCAGGTTGACCCCAGCTGAACGGAACTATGACGTCGGCAATCTGGAGCTCCTCGCGGTGAAGGAGGCTCTTGAAGAGTGGAGACACCTGCTGGAGGGGCCATCGTTGCCCTTCACGGTTTTCACGGACCATCAGAACCTGGAGTACATCCGGACCACCAACCGGCTGAACCCCAGGCAAGCCCGCTGGTCTCTGTTCTTCGGGCGCTTTGACTTCCAGATCACGTACCGCCCCGGGACCAAGAACCAAAAATCAGATGCATTGTCCCGGGTGCACAAAGAAGAAGCCAAAGCGGGGCTGTCGAACCCCACCGAGACCATCATCCCCGAGTCCACTGTCGTGGCCACCCTCACCTGGGACGTGGAGAAGACCGTCCGGGAGACCCTGACAAGGAGCCCGGACCCGGGGACTGGCCCCAAGAACAGACTGTACATCTCACCAGAGGCAAGAGCTGCCGTATTGGACTTCTGTCACGGGTCCAAGCTCTCCTGTCATCCCGGAGTGCGTAGGACCGTGGCAGTAGTCCAGCAGCGCTTCGGTGGGCGTCCCTGGAAACCGACGTCCGGGACTACGTCCAGGCCTGTACCATCTGCGCCAGGGGCAAGGCAGACCATCGGAGGACCACGGGACTCCTCCAACCCCTGCCGGTGCCTCATCGCCCCTGGTCTCACATCGGCCTGGACTTCATCACGGGCCTCCCGCCGTCCCAGGGCAACACCGTGATTCTCACGATAGTGGACCGGTTCTCCAAGGCGGTCCACTTCGTGGCCCTCCCGAAGCTCCTGATGGCCCAGGAGACGGCAGACCTCCTGGTCCACCACGTCATGCGGCTGCATGGGATACCATCGGACATCGTTTCAGATCATGGTCCCCAGTTCTCTTCGCAGGTGTGGAAGAGTTTCTGTAAGGAGCTGAGGGCCACCGTGAGTCTCTCATCTGGGTACCACCCCCAGACAAACGGCCAGGCAGAGCGGGCCAACCAGGAGCTGGAGCAGGCCCTTCGATGCGTCACCTCTGCGCATCCGGCAGCCTGGAGTCACCATCTGGCCTGGATCGAGTATGCCCATAACAGCCAAGTTTCGTCTGCTACCGGCCTCTCCCCTTTTGAGGCATGTTTGGGGTACCAGCCCCCATTGTTCCCGCTGGTGGAGGGAGAGGTCGGTGTGCCCTCGGTCCAGGCCCACCTCAGGAGGTGCCGCCGGGTGTGGCGGGCCGCCCGCTCTGCCCTGTTAAAGGCCCATGCGGACCGCCGGCGTTCCCCGGCCCCCACATACCAGCCCGGGCAGGAGGTGTGGCTCTCGACCAAGGACATCCCTTTGTGTGTCGACTCCCCGAAGTTGAAGGGCAGGTTCATAGGACCCTTCAAAATCCTCAAGATCATCAACCCAGCCGCAGTGAAGCTTCAACTCCCGGCTTCACTGCGGATTCACCCTGTTTTTCACGTTTCCCGTCTCAAGCCACACCACACCTCGCCCCTCTGTACTCCGGGACCTACTCCGCCTCCTGCCCGGCTCATTGACGGGGAGCCTGCCTGGACAGTCCGCAGGCTCCTGGACGTCCGTCGTAAGGGCCGGGGGTTCCAATATCTGGTGGACTGGGAGGGGTATGGACCTGAAGAACGCTCCTGGGTGAAGAGGAGCTTCATCCTGGACCCGGCCCTCCTGGCCGATTTCTACGCAAGACATCCGGACAAGCCTGGTCGGACGCCAGGAGGCGCCCGTTGAGGGGGGGGTCCTCATATGTGGGCCGCTGAAGAGGAGGTACTGCTGGCCCACCACCACCAGAGGGCGCCCTGCTTGGAGTGCGGGCTCTGATGGTACGAGAGGGCGCCAGACCTAGAAGAAGTGACAGATGTCATTCATCCTCTGCACCAGCTGTCACTCATTCATCATCATCACCATCATAAAAGCCGGACTGCAACTCCACCTCCTCGCCGAGAAATCGACTACCATTAACAAGGTAATTTCTCTGCTGACAGACACTGTGTGTGTTTAACCTGAACTTCTGTTACAGCCGTTTTCCTGGAGTGTTTCCTTATCTGAGGGATTGGCGTTTGGTGTGACAGCGACGGCTTCGCCTCACATCTCAACCCAGATAAGTGGTTAAACCAGGAGCTACGGCGAGTGTGTGATTGGAGGTGGAGGAGCTCCCTCCTAACTGTGTATGGACTGTGAATTACTGAGTGTGCGGACTCACACTCATACATCATATCTCTGCTTTCTGCCAGCAGTACCAGGGTCGACAGCCGAAGACAGAGGCCACCTGGGGACTCGGGACTTGGCGGCTCCGGTGTTCTTCAGACCGTTGGTGGTGGAAGCCGTGTGGGACGCAGCTTCTCTCTCGTCAGGGGTCTTCTATCTTCGAGCCTGCCCACACGTCACCTGGTGTTTATTGACTGTGCAAATTTCTGTACATTTAGTTGTGTATTATCACAACATTAAATTGTTACCTTTTGGCTTATTCATTGTCCGTTCATTTGCGCCCCCTGTTGTGGGTCCGTGCTACGACACCTTCCCAACAGTGAGCAGGCTTTGAGTGAGGAGTGGTCCAGAAATTGTGGATGTGCCTGGACATGCCAGAACATGTCCTGTGAGGCTTCATCACGGCATATAAAAAAAAATAAAACCCCAAACACTGTCATCATCTTTCAAAAGTAGTAAAACATAGTATTAGAAGTGACAGTTTATCTCTGTATTAGATACACCGTCATTACGAGCTAAAAGCTGCTGCTTTTTTCACATGCTTTGAACCCTGCAGCTTAAACAACTGAAATACATCCATTAATACATTGATTGGAAGAGTAAAATACACGTAGTAAATATAAATTCTTACCTGTTAGTTTCAGTGGGATTCAACTGAATAAATAATCCACATAAAGCATCTTTTTAAATCCAAAACAGTGTCTAAACGTGAAGAAAAGTCCCTCCCTCTGTACCCACAGCTGTGCCATGAGAGCTCCTCTCCCCCACCGAGTCTTGGCGATTAAATTACAGCCACAAACAAATAAAATAATGTTAAAATTAGTCTGTTTTGTTTTTGTGTTGAGTGGGCAAGTCACTGTAACGTCCAAAGTGAACCTAAACTACACTACCCACATTGATCCCTGCGTCGATCAGCCAGTCACATTTTGCGCTTAATGATGACATCATCAGAAAGCGATAGACAGCCAGTCTGCTCAGTGGCTACAAACACACAACAAACAGACTAAAATGTTTGATTTTAGGGTTTAGAAACATTTTTGACCGTTAAACTTTACCAGCAAAGAAAATGTTATCGGAACTAAATTTATCGGAAGATAATTGGTCCGATGATGGTTTAAAACCTATCTGAAAAGCTAATCCGCTAGCAAAAACATTAGCTTTGATATATTTGCTATCAGCTGAGCTGAACCGTGCCACCACTGTTATGACAATATGTTTACTATGAAGGAATGCAGTCACCTGTTCCTCCGTGTTTCCTCGTGGGCCCCGTCCTCAAAACTAACTCCCGTACAGCTTGTGAAAAGTTCCTTGGTTTAATTTTTAGTCCGGAGATGATGACACGTTCATTCGTAAATACTGCTCCCAGTCAGACACCCGATTTTCCAAATATAGAATTTTTTGTCTTGTTCAGAGTTCTGATGTTTTAACTGTTTGATTTCTCCCAGCAGTTACTCTTTTAAATCCTCCATGTCTTTTTGAAGAATTTTTAAGGCCATGCTGCTTTTGGGATGTAGTAGATCTTGATTAAAGATGAATCACACTACTATAGATCCAGACAAACGATGGAGAGGCCCTGGTCCTAGGTGTTGCAGCTGCTGTTACCATGGGCCTGTTTGGTGGCCTCCAAGGTGCCGTGGACCTGGTTGGGCCTCCAACACTGCCGCGTGGCACGGGATCGGAAGCACAACCAGGCCCGTGACTCCTCTGAGGCCTTGGTTGTCAGCCTCTGAGGAGCCACAGGCTTGGTTGGGCTTCTGACACTGCCGGGAGGCTGGATTGGGACCTCCATCGCTGCCGCGGGGATGGTTGGGCCTCTGAAGCTGCCACGGGGCTAGGTTGCCAGCCTCTGACGCTGCTGTGGGCCTTGGTTGGGCCTTCGACGCTCCTGCGGGCGTGGGTTGCTGGCCTCCGACAACCAGCCACCCAGCAGCGTTAAAAGCCCAACCAGGCCTGCGGGTCCTCGGAGGATGACAACCAAGGCCTCCGAGGAGCCACGGGCCTGGTTGGGGCTCAGACGCTGCCACGGGGCGCAGGGTCGGAAGCCTCCGAGGAGCCGCAGGCCTGGTTGGGCTTCTGACGCTGCCGCAGGGCTGGGTTAGGGCCTCCAACACTCCTGCGGGAATGGTTGGGTCTCCAAAGCTGCCACGGGCCTGGGCTGCCAGCCTCAGATGCTGCTGCGGGCCTGGTTGGGCCTCTGACGCTGCCGCAGGCCTGTGTTGGCTGCCTCGAGGAGCCGCAGGCCTCGATGGGTCTGCAACGCTGCTGCGGGCTGCAACAAGTCAGTTCTGCTCAGAATACGGCAGAACTACTGTTAGCACAAACACCGACTGTCTGCTCTACTGCTCGCTCTACTCGCTCACTGGCTGCTCGCTCATGCAAGGGAAGATACTATACCATCTTCCCTTGATTAGCCCGTTATTAAAGCCAAAATTCTACTGAAACAAAGGTAAAAATACAGAAATGCATTAATGAATTGCTGAAGGTATTTATTTTACACACATAAATAGTCTCTTCCAGGTCTCTCGCTTCATCTAAAGACTTTCATCACATCATCTACCAGTCATGAAAAAAAGGAGTTCAAACAAAAATATGAGTTTTAAAAACTTACTTTCAACATGTCCACATGCTGTATTATATGGATGGATTGCCAAGTCTCTGCAAAAAATCTTGCCAAATAGCCAATCACAACCAGGGTAAAACCAACAGCACAAAAACCAACCCAAGAATAGAACTCAAAATGTGTCCGTAAAGCAATATACTGCTTTTTAAAATGCAATAGCATTGCTGTCATTGCAAAATGTTAAATAATATCTACAAAATAACACCATAATTGTTTAGTGTGCCAGTATTACAAGCAATTTAAAAAACCAAACAAAAAAACAACTTATTTCACCTATAGGTCCCAATATGTTCTTGTGTATTTCTGTATAATATATGCCCCAGTAAAAGTAGACTGGCAAAGCCCTTGGTTTTGGTTCTGACTGATCTGTATCTCTTCCCAGATGGTAGAGGGGATAACATGTGATGGCCAAGGGTGTAGCTGGCTTTCTTTTGTAGTTGGCCAATGTAAATATTTCTGAGGGAGAGTAGTGTCGTACCAATGGCACGCTCTTTACTTAAACAAAGATAGCTGCATGAAGAGTGAAACGTCTTCAAGGAACTAAACAAGTCCAGTTGACTCAACCTACTTGAATAATAATGACCTGGATAACTGAGAATCTGACATTTTAGGAGAACATTTGTCATCTTAAGGTCTGTCAAGTGTGGACAACAGAGTATCTTTTTAATAAAGAAGCTGAACTCTTTTAATGTCCTCCAGAGGAGTTTATGAAACTTTTATTGTTCATTTATTGAAGCTCTTTTACCATTCTCTTTTATCTGTTGGTTTAATGTATTATCCATTAAGGACAAGAGTAGTTGGTATTGCATTGTTAACGTCTGCTCTAAGCTCATGGAGTCAGGCAGACAGACTTGTGTTCCCTCTGGGAGAAAACGGGTGACAAAGAATAGTAATCAGCCAACCTGATCACATTTTGTCTCAGAGTTCACCGGTGATGCCTTCAGGCCGCTGCTATTGTGCGCCCTTAAGTGGAACCTAATAGGATAGTCCAAATCTTTATGCCTTCTTCTACTATCAGATTATTAAGGTGTGACAATATTTAAAATGATTGGGGTTTCTTTTCTTCTTACCTGATCGGGTATTGTGAAGGCCTTGTGTCTGTCTGTCTGTCCATCCATCCCTTCGTTCTATGGTCAGCATAAGTCCAGTCCTATTTTTAATGCTCATGCGGCCGAGGGTGCGTTATATTTTATTCCTTTACTGACCTGTTTATTTGTTTGTGCCCTGACACATGGCATGAAGGTTCTATGATGGTGGACAGGGTAAGCTGCAAATGAACTTCCCTACTTGTGCTTTCGTAGTTCAGGAGGTTCTCTGTCACTGACCGAGAGAAATTGGCCAGCAGGTGATGAGAGAGGTGAGTGCGTCTTAACTACCTAAGGGTCCAGTCATTCAGCACACGGCGTTAGCTGAACAAAGGAAAAAAGCCACAAATCGTTGAGAAAAAGTGGATGAATGAGCCTGGACTTCTCCCATCACCAAAAAGCCTGCAAGTGCAGAGCGCATAAAAGACCGAAATGAAACCGAAACTAACAAAAGAAAAACAAAGGGAACGGCGACCTTGATGCTTGACACAAAATCAAAACAAAACGCCAGTGTCTGAACATTTCTGCAGCCAGTCTGTGCTGTCCACAGACTCACTGCTGCTGCGTTGGACGAAGTTGGACGACAATCAAACGGAACGCTGATGGTACAGGAACTACGTAAACAATGAGGAACCGTCAAGACAGAAAGCAAAATGGAATACGGATGAATTGAGGTTTTCGTCAAGATTCCTTCACATTTTTCAACAGTTTGAAAATTATGACGAAGCGCCATCTACAGGAACGAAGCTGGATGATGGTTAAACGATGTCTCCGAAAGTCAACGTAAGCCAAGATTTCTTGTTTCGTTTTGGCTTCAGTGTCCTTCGTTAGTGCCCGGTGACCGGGGCTTAAGGCAGTAAAGCCTGTGTTGGGCCTTCCCCAACTGCTGGGAGATGTCAGTGGTCCATGTGAGGTTAGCCAAGATGTGCACGCCAAGGAATGTAATGCTCTCTACCCTCTCTATCTCTTCCCCATATATGTAGAAGGAAATTTTGGTGCACATTGGTTTTTCTGAAATCTGCTGTCATTTCCTTGGCTTTTTAATCAATTTACTCCAGATTATTACCGTACCATACCCTTTATTTATATAGCACATTTCACAAACATAGTTTCCAAAGTGCTGTACAACAAAACACACACACACACACACACACACACACACACACACACACACACACACACACACACACACACACACACACACACACACACACACACACACACACACACACACACACAGAGGACCACACACTCACGCGGTGTTAAAAGCCAAAGCATAAAAATGGGTCTTTAGACGAGACTTAAAACACTCTACAGTGGGGGCTGTTCGGGTGTTAAGGGGCAAATCATTCCACAGCTGAGGGCCCACCACAGAAAAAGCCCTGTCCCCTCTGTTTTAAGTCTCGTCACAGGCATCACAAGCCGGAGCTGGCCCTCGGACCACAAAGCACGGGGAGGCTGATAAATTTGGATGAGGTCTGAAATGTATGTCGGGGCCAGTCCATTCAAAGCTTTAAAAACAAACAATAAAATCTTAAAATCAACTCTAAAATGAACTGGAAGCCAGTGCAGAGACACCAAAATCGGAGTGATGTGCTCTCGCTTTCTGCTACCAGTTAAGAGACGTGCAGCAGAATTTTGGAACAACTGTAAGCGAGAAAGTGCATTGTGGCTGATGCCGATAAAAAGTGCATTACAGTAGCCTAAATGAGAGGAGACAAAAGCATGCACAACTTGTTCGAAAGCATTAAAAGATAAAAAAGGTTTAACTGTGGATAAAAGATGCAAATGATAAAATATAGATTTGACAACCGCGTTTACCTGCTTGTCAAATTTAAAAATCTTTGTCAATAATGACGCCGAGGTTGGTGACAGACTGTTTCACATGCTGTTTAAGAGGGCCCAAGTGCAAGAGGGGGTCAATATTTCCAAATAAAATGACCTCTCTTTTATCCTCATTTAGACTTAAAAAGTCGTGGGCCAACCAAGCCTTGACGTCACTCAAACAATTCAGAAGAGGCGTCAAAGGGGCAGAAGAAGAAGAAAGAAAAATGCGTAAAAATGATACTGCAAGCCATGATTTTCAAAGATTTGACTCAGTGGGAGGAGGTAGAGGGCGAAAAGAACAGGCGCTAGGATTGACCCCTGCGGTACTCCATAATTCAGAGATGCAGAGGACGAGATGAAATCCCCCAGTCTGACAGAGCAGCTCCTCCCACTGAGATAAGACCTGAACCACTCCAGGGCGCTCCCCCTAACCCCCACACAGTTTTCCAAACGATTTAAAAGAGTTGTGTGGTCAACTGTGTCAAATGCAGCTGACAAGTCTAAAAGGACTAAAATGGCAGAATCACCAGAATCAGTCACCAAAAACAAGTCATTAAAAACCTTTAAAAGTGCAGACTCTGTACTATGAAGAGCTTTATAACCTGACTGAAAAAGATCAAACATGCCATGTGCTTCTAGGAAAAAGTGCAGCTGCATAAGAACACATTTCTCTAAAGTTTTAGCCAAAAAAAGGCAGTTGGATATTGGCCTAAAATTACAGACATTCGCAGAATCAAGGCTAGGTTTTTTTCAGAAGGGGCTCAGTAACTGCCTCTTTACAAAACAGGAACAACACCAGACAGCAGACTGCTATTTATAATGTCAAGGACATTAGGGCCAATAGGTCTCCAGACTTCTTTGAACAGTCGAGGAGGAACGGGGTCAAGTGGACTCGAAACAGGCTTAATATCACAGGCAACTTTAGAGAGACATGCAAGAGACACTGGCTCAAAATGACAAATATCAGAGGAGCATGGCATATCTGGAAAAGGGCTACATGAACACGTCTGAATATTAGCTCTAATTCTTTCCACTTTCTCCGCAAAAAAGTGCAAAAATGCATTACAAGTGTCAGGTGTTGATTCTAACCCTGTGGGCTGGGGGGGTTAAGCACTGTCTTAATGGTTTAAACAAGAACACGTGGATTATTAACATTAACATCCTCCTTCTAGGCTGTCTCATCAGTATCCCACAAGAGTCTGACAGTGGTGGTACCATCAGCAAATTTGACAATGCTGTTTGTAGGGTGAATAGGGGAGCTGTCGTGGGTATAGAGGGAGCAGAGGAGGGGGCTGAGGACACATCCTGGTGGTGTACCAGTTCACAATATGTGTGCTTTTCCAACCTGATGTTCTGCAGGCTGTTGCTCAGGAAGTCCAGTATCCATGTGCACAGTGAACTTCCTCAGCCCGGGGTGCAGTTTTGGCAGTTTTGGAGCTGTGATGACTGCATCCTCTATTTGCTCAATATACAAACTAGTGTTGGTCATTTATTGGCACAGAAGTTAGAAAAAGTCATTGAATTTCTTGTTTTTCTTCCATTTGTAGTTAAATTTTAGTGGAACAGCTTTGAGTGATGAAGCAAGGTCCTAGTATTGTTGTGCATGGTCATCATGAAAGATCACATGACCTCCCAAGCAGCAGGAGGATCCATCACTAATCAGATTGTATTGTGGAGTAAGTGAGCATCCATCCATATTACTGCTGACTGATTGCCACTCACAGCGACCATTCCATAATTATTCATGCAATAACTCCAAAATGTTCATAGACTGTCCAAAATATACCTTTTTCCAGTCCTTATTTATCAGGCAAGTAATGTGGTATTCTTTTCAATTAATGGGGCACTTTAACATTTTTGCACCTATGTAATCCTTTACTGACCCTTAACTGGCTATAGTGTTTAGTCACCTTTGGTGATACCAGTTAGGTCAAAATTGTTGGAACACTTATATTAAGCAATCAGCACATCAAGGCAGTGGTTTTAGTCTATAAATATATTACAGCACTCAGAGGGAGTAGAAAATAATTGAAGCGGGCCTAACTTGTGTGAAGCGCGCCTTAAGTCAACTTTATTGTGATTTGGCACTATATAAATGAAATCAGTTGAACTGAATTGAATTGAAGCACATTGTGTGAATGAACTCATGAAAATGGTCAACTTAGGCTATAAAGAAACTACAGTGCATACCTCCACCAAGGAAAAACACTTAAAACATGGTATCTACAGGGCATAGAAAACAAATCTGAGCACACAGTGTTTAAAGACTATAAAAAATAAGAGCACTTTCTGAGTCCTGTAGTTTATTTATACCCTAAAATGACTAAGAACTATATCCTGAACTTTATCCTGAGGTGTTGCAAAATTAGCCAGTGAAATATTTGATGTCCGCTTATTAATTATTGGTTTATTCATTCTTCAACCTGGCAAAGCTGGTTGCCTCTGCTACCCTTAGCAAAAAGACATTTATTCAAGTGTACTATAAGTATACTCATTTTTTACTAAGATTGAAGAAGTATACATGAAGGTGACTTCTTATGAACTATATTTTATATACTTAAGCATAGTATAGTGAAGTATACTTGGCTTATACTGAAAAGTATAAACAAAAGTCTAAGTACATTAATACTAAGACTTACACTTATACTTTAATACTAAAACTTATACTTTAGTATACTTTTACGTCTTTCTGCCACATAGTACTAACACTTATTATGCACTTGGAGCAAGATATACTAAGTCAAGCCACTGACTCAAGTAACTGAAAAGAAGTCATAAAAGTACAGATTTCTTTTTCTATGTCAATCAATCAATCAATCAATTTTTTTTATATAGCGCCAAATCACAACAAACAGTTGCCCCAAGGCGCTCCATATTGCAAGGCAAGGCCATACAATAATTATGTAAAACCCCAACGGTCAAAACGACCCCCTGTGAGCAAGCACTTGGCTACAGTGGGAAGGAAAAACTCCCTTTTAACAGGAAGAAACCTCCAGCAGAACCAGGCTCAGGGAGGGGCAGTCTTCTGCTGGGACTGGTTGGGGATGAGGGAGAGAACCAGGAAAAAGACATGCTGTGGAGGGGAGCAGAGATCGATCACTAATGATTAAATGCAGAGTGGTGCATACAGAGCAAAAACAGAAAGAAACAGTGCATCATGGGAACCCCCCAGCAGTCTACGTCTATAGCAGCATAACTAAGGGATGGTTCAGGGTCACCTGATCCAGCCCTAACTATAAGCTTTAGCAAAAAGGAAAGTTTTAAGCCTAATCTTAAAAGTAGAGAGGGTGTCTGTCTCCCTGATCTGAATTGGGAGCTGGTTCCACAGGAGAGGAGCCTGAAAGCTGAAGGCTCTGCCTCCCATTCTACTCTTACAAACCCTAGGAACTACAAGTAAGCCTGCAGTCTGAGAGCGAAGCGCTCTATTGGGGTAATATGGTACTACGAGGTCCCTAAGATAAGATGGGACCTGATTATTCAAAACCTTATAAGTAAGAAGAAGAATTTTAAATTCTATTCTAGAATTAACAGGAAGCCAATGAAGAGAGGCCAATATGGGTGAGATATGCTCTCTCCTTCTAGTCCCCGTCAGTACTCTAGCTGCAGCATTTTGAATTAACTGAAGGCTTTTAGGGAACTTTTAGGACAACCTGATAATAATGAATTACAATAGTCCAGCCTAGAGGAAATAAATGCATGAATTAGTTTTTCAGCATCACTCTGAGACAAGACCTTTCTGATTTTAGAGATATTGCGTAAATGCAAAAAAGCAGTCCTACATATTTGTTTAATATGCACTTTGAATGACATATCCTGATCAAAAATGACTCCAAGATTTCTCACAGTATTACTAGAGGTCAGGGTAATGCCATCCAGAGTAAGGATCTGGTTAGACACCATGTTTCTAAGATTTGTGGGGCCAAGTACAATAACTTCAGTTTTATCTGAGTTTAAAAGCAGGAAATTAGAGGTCATCCATGTCTTTATGTCTGTAAGACAATCCTGCAGTTTAGCTAATTGGTGTGTGTCCTCTGGCTTCATGGATAGATAAAGCTGGGTATCATCTGCGTAACAATGAAAATTTAAGCAATACCGTCTAATAATACTGCCTAAGGGAAGCATGTATAAAGTGAATAAAATTGGTCCTAGCACAGAACCTTGTGGAACTCCATAATTAACTTTAGTCTGTGAAGAAGATTCCCCATTTACATGAACAAATTGTAATCTATTAGACAAATATGATTCAAACCACCGCAGCGCAGTGCCTTTAATACCTATGGCATGCTCTAATCTCTGTAATAAAATTTTATGGTCAACAGTATCAAAAGCAGCACTGAGATCTAACAGAACAAGCACAGAGATGAGTCCACTGTCCGAGGCCATAAGAAGATCATTTGTAACCTTCACTAATGCTGTTTCTGTACTATGATGAATTCTAAAACCTGACTGAAACTCTTCAAATAGACCATTCCTCTGCAGATGATCAGTTAGCTGTTTTACAACTACCCTTTCAAGAATTTTTGAGAGAAAAGGAAGGTTGGAGATTGGCCTATAATTAGCTAAGATAGCTGGGTCAAGTGATGGCTTTTTAAGTAATGGTTTAATTACTGCCACCTTAAAAGCCTGTGGTACATAGCCAACTAACAAAGATAGATTGATCATATTTAAGATCGAAGCATTAAATAATGGTAGGGCTTCCTTGAGCAGCCTGGTAGGAATGGGGTCTAATAAACATGTTGATGGTTTGGATGAAGTAACTAATGAGAATAACTCAGACAGAACAATCGGAGAGAAAGAGTCTAACCAAATACCGGCATCACTGAAAGCAGCCAAAGATAACGATACGTCTTTGGGATGGTTATGAGTAATTTTTTCTCTAATAGTTAAAATTTTGTTAGCAAAGAAAGTCATGAAGTCATTACTAGTTAAAGTTAATGGAATACTCAGCTCAATAGAGCTCTGACTCTTTGTCAGCCTGGCTACAGTGCTGAAAAGAAACCTGGGGTTGTTCTTATTTTCTTCAATTAGTGATGAGTAGAAAGATGTCCTAGCTTTACGAAGGGCTTTTTTATAGAGCAACAGACTCTTTTTCCAGGCTAAGTGAAGATCTTCTAAATTAGTGAGACGCCATTTCCTCTCCAACTTACGGGTTATCTGCTTTAAGCTACGAGTTTGTGAGTTATACCACGGAGTCAGACACTTCTGATTTAAAGCTCTCTTTTTCAGAGGAGCTACAGCATCCAAAGTTGTCTTCAATGAGGATGTAAAACTATTGACGAGATACTCTATCTCCCTTACAGAGTTTAGGTAGCTACTCTGCACTGTGTTGGTATATGGCATTAGAGAACATAAAGAAGGAATCATATCCTTAAACCTAGTTACAGCGCTTTCTGAAAGACTTCTAGTGTAATGAAACTTATTCCCCACTGCTGGGTAGTCCATCAGAGTAAATGTAAATGTTATTAAGAAATGATCAGACAGAAGGGAGTTATCAGGGAATACTGTTAAGTCTTCTATTTCCATACCATAAGTCAGAACAAGATCTAAGATATGATTAAAGTGGTGGGTGGACTCATTTACTTTTTGAGCAAAGCCAATAGAGTCTAATAATAGATTAAATGCAGTGTTGAGGCTGTCATTCTCAGCATCTGTGTGGATGTTAAAATCGCCCACTATAATTATCTTATCTGAGCTAAGCACTAAGTCAGACAAAAGGTCTGAAAATTCACAGAGAAACTCACAGTAACGACCAGGTGGACGATAGATAATAACAAATAAAACTGGTTTTTGGGACTTCCAATTTGGATGGACAAGACTAAGAGACAAGCTTTCAAATGAATTAAAGCTCTGTCTGGGTTTTGGATTAATTAATAAGCTGGAATGGAAGATTGCTGCTAATCCTCCACCCCGGCCCGTGCTACGAGCATTCTGACAGTTAGTGTGACTCGGGGGTGTTGACTCATTTAAACTAACATATTCATCCTGCTGTAACCAGGTTTCTGTTAGGCAGAATAAATCAATATGTTGATCAATTATTATATCATTTACCAACAGGGACTTAGAAGAGAGAGACCTAATGTTTAATAGACCACATTTAACTGTTTTAGTCTGTGGTGCAGTTGAAGGTGCTATATTATTTTTCTTTTTGAATTTTTATGCTTAAATAGATTTTTGCTGGTTATTGGTAGTCTGGGAGCAGACACCGTCTCTACGGGGATGGGGTAATGAGGGGATGGCAGGGGGAGAGAAGCTGCAGAGAGGTGTGTAAGACTACAACTCTGCTTCCTGGTCCCAACCCTGGATAGTCACGGTTTGGAGGATTTAAGAAAATTGGCCAGATTTCTAGAAATGAGAGCTGCTCCATCCAAAGTGGGATGGCTGCTATGTAGTTATTTATTTTTGGTTCCAAAGGTTCACACTTTTCTTTTACCTTTTTTGACAAGGAAGGACTTTAGTTCTGAGATGAAGATGCTATGTTTACATTTTTACAAATAAGGGCTTGATCTTGGAGAGACCATTATGTTTACATTTTACATGGATTTTTTTCCTTTCATTTTCTCCACAAAGGAAGGACTTAATTTCATAGGTCTTTGTTTTTGAAATGTTTGAAAATATATCAAACTTGTTTTCAACATTCTGTCTTGTGATTTTTTTTAAATGCATCACACTCTTGTGTACATACAGTATGCGTTTTAAAGCAAGTCCCTCTGTGATTTTGTTCTGCTGCAGGTGCGTGTCTCATGCCGGTGTCACGCTCTGAACACACAGAAGCGCTATGATGTTTTAAACTTTGCTCGCCGTCGCTGTGGTGTGATCATCAAATGACCTGCTCAATCGATCGGAGTGATCACGCCTGATTAATGCGCTGTTTAAACACTTAAAGTGCAGTGGCTGTCGGCGATCGATCACCACGCCAACAGATCACACAACACGTCATTCAGATCACACCTGATCGCAGTCGTTCGGCATTTTAAAAGTTGAAATTATCACAGCATTTCATTATTCAGGTCTGTGATGACCTGATCAGCAGAAAAAAGGTCCCGCACAGCTACTTTCAGCTCTGCTGATCAGAAGCTAAAATGCTAGTAAAGAAATAATAGATTTACTCCAAATTTTCACACACATCCAACTTTCTTCCAGTACAACAAACCATTTCACACATTGGTACAAGGATGTTAAAGGCAATGACTCTTTGGTGCCTTTGAAGGAGAATGTTTATTTGCTAAAATGTCCATTTTATGTAACATAGAAGGTAAGTCAGTTTGTTTGTGTGAAGCTCTGTTGATCAACTCTGAACTGGTGTTTCGGTGCTCATACGGAGCTACAGCTGACTGAGCCTTTATCCAATTTTAAAAACTGTGGCAGCACAGTATTGTTGGAAGGGTATCATCACTGCAGAGTAGATTTACTTCATTTGTTGACTCCGTGTCAGTTAGAATATCACAGAGCTGCTTCTCATACTTGCTACACACTTTGCCGTGTGATGATTTGCTCCCATTCTGGGCTCTGTGCGGCGTTTCAAGCGCTCAGATGCGCACGCTAGAACTGCTGCACAGCACACACGAGTAAGCACACAGGAAAAGCGAGCGTGGCTCTTATCATGAGCTTTATAAATTGGAGCGGAAACTGTGTCATATTGCATAAAACAATTTACATGTGTGAATTCAAGTGTTATTCATAATTAAAGCCGAGGCGAGACAAAAGTCTTGCAAGCTGCAGTGCACTCGGAGCACATGGTTTTGTCACGTGCAGGTCTGAAATTCAGAGAATGAAAACATTTAACGTTATAGTTAGTAAAAACCTTTCACATCACGCCAAAGTAACAAACAGCGAATAACGGCCTGCATTCACACTATGCAGATTTTATTTGCAAATAAATTGCATTGTGGTAACAGGACTTGAGCTGTTTCACCCCTTTTTAAGTTCAACCTTTTCGATTTCTTCATATGTTTGCCCACTATTGTTAAATGTGGTGGTCATTCTGTCCTTTTATGTGAAGTCATGTGTCATTTGAACTATTGATTTCCAGTGATACTGCTCTGTTTCCTCCATATGAGTTCATTTTCAGACAACACACACAGATATGAAGAAAATAAAGAGTAGGCATGGAAGCCTCCATCCATATCTGTATTTAATACTGAGTATCAATTTAGCCACATATGTGCTCGCTGTTCCCACTGAAACCTTCAATGAAGCCTGTATGAAGCTTGGTCTTCACATCAGCCTGAAACAGACACAGGTTCTGTATCAGCCTCCACCAAATATGGTCAATCCAAAGCTTCTTGCTGTGAAACTGCACAGACAGATTCTGGAAAACGTAACTCAGTTTTCATACCTAGGCGGCTTTGTTTCATCAAACACCGACACTGATGATGAGATCCAATGTTTCTGTGTAGGCTCTCAGTTGTCCAGGTGGTTTCCATAGTAGAGAAGCTTGAACCTTCGACTGGACTGGGTTGCTTGACGCGAGGACGTTTCGCTTCAAGGAAGTTAAAATATTAGCCAGAGAGAATAAATGGTTTGAGAGAGGGGTCAAGGAGGCATTCTTTGTGAAACGTTTTGAAACTCAGCCTTAACCGGGGAGGGGGTCTGAGACACGCTTTATCCCCTGTTTACAATGGGGTACTCAGGTCAAAGCAGTTTCAGTCTTTTGTTCATGGTAATGAGTCATTCACGTCATCAGCAGAGTCGTCAAGGGAGCCATCAGGAGAGGGTCCGTCCCATCATTAGGAGGGACAGCTGCCCTGTCATTAGGAGGGTGCTAACTAGAGCACAATAGGTGCTAATTAGAACTATTGTTTAGTCACTAGCCTATAGCAGTCTGCCTCTCGGTAGGAGGGGTCTGGTTAGGTTTAAAACTCCAGCTTTTGTGACTTCTTGATTATTCTTCTCTACAAGAGTCAAGACAGAAGTCAGACCACCAGAGCAAGAATTTTAGCTGAGGAAGCTTCTGTGATTTGAAGCGAAACGTCCTTGCGTCAAGCAACCCAGTCCAGTCGAAGATTCAAGCTTCTCTACAATGAGATCCAACACAATCTCAAGTGTGGAGGAATTGCCTTCAACCGGCTTTGCACCCATGTATTCAACAACAGAGTCTGAAAATCCTCATCTGTATTTAAGCTGTTGTCCTGCCAACCCTGCTGTACAGATCTGAAACCTGGACCACCTATCACCACCACCTGAAGACCATCAAGCAATTCCACCAATGCTGCCTGAGAAGTATCTTCTACATCAGATGGGAAGACAACGTACCAACATCAGCATCCTAGGTGAAGCCAAGCTCCAGGCATTGAGTGTGTCATCATCAAGAACCAGCTTCGGTGGGTGGGTCACATCGTTAGGATGGATGGATGACAGCTGACTTCCCAAACAAATCTTCTCCTTCTAGCACAGTGAAGGAAAACAGTCCAGAGGAGGCCAGAAAAACTCTACAAGGACCTCCTGAAGCACAACCTCAAGCTCTGCTCCATCAACTGAAAGAGCTGGGAAGAACAAGCATGGTACTGAGCCAGCTGGTGAGCAATGACCCACACGGGAGTGGAAGTCTTTGAAAAAAAAATGTGGACAAACAACACAGAGGTGAAGAGGAGAAAGAGGAAGGAGCAACAGCATCAATACTGGGCCTGTTCAGTCAACTGTGAGTCCACCATCCCATCAAGGAATCGATCAAGAACCCATCTTCCTCACCACCAAGGGATTGCCATGATGACAATGACTATACAGATGGCAAAAACCAGACATCGACATCGATAGTGCTGAATGTCTGTAATTTACACAGATGGTAAATAATAGACATAAAGCTTGTTACACCTGGATATGACAGGTGCACGAGTTCATCAGCAATGAATTCTTCTACTTTTGGTAATTACTCTATTAATGGTTTTCACATTCGTTTGACTGCGCGGTCTTTAATCGACACCACGCGTTTGTTGTATTACCCTCAGGATAGCTTTTAACCATTTTTGTGTGACATTACAGCAGCACGGTTCAGGTCCCAGCAGCAAACTGAACTACTAAAGCTCCAAGTACTGCATAGTATCAGTCTTATCAGTGAAGAAATACTCATTACCTGAGACGGTTATCTGCATAAAATTACATTATACATATTTATTCTCACAAACAGTAGATGAGTAACAAATTGTGTCTCCACCAAACAGATTTTAAGTTTAAAATTCAATAAAGAGGACTTCTTTCTTTCTTTCTTTTTTAACCTGGAAGACACGGGGTCCATGCATAAATATAGAGATTATAGTGAAGTTAATTAAAGTTGCAAGAGTCTATCATTCTCTCTGCACTAATTCTCCATCTGTGACTTCGGCCTTTGCACTGGTAATGTAGACTCTATGTTCTTAATCTACACTCAACAAAAATATAAACGCAACACTTTTGGTTTTGCTCCCATTTTGTATGAGATGAACTCAAAGATCTAAAATTTTTTCCACATACACAATATCACCATTTCCCTCAAATATTGTTCACAAACCAGTCTAAATCTGTGATAGTGAGCACTTCTCCTTTGTTGAGATAATCCATCCCACCTCACAGGTGTGCCATATCAAGATGCTGATTAGACACCATGATTAGTGCGCAGGTGTGCCTTAGACTGCCCACAATAAAAGGCCACTCTGAAAGGTGCAGTTTTATCACACAGCACAATGCCACAGATGTCGCAAGATTTGAGGGAGCGTGCAATTGGCATGCTGACAGCAGGAATGTCAACCAGAGCTGTTGCTCATGTATTGAATGTTCATTTCTCTACCATAAGCCGTCCCCAAAGGCGTTTCAGAGAATTTGGCAGTACATCCAACCAGCCTCACAACCGCAGACCACGTGTAACCACACCAGCCCAGGACCTCCACATCCAGCATGTTCACCTCCAAAATCGTCTGAGACCAGCCACTCGGACAGCTGCTGAAACAATCAGTTTGCATAACCAAAGAATTTCTGCACAAACTGTCAGAAACCGTCTCAGGGAAACTCATCTGCATGCTTGTCGTCCTCATCGGGGTCTCGACCTGACTCCAGTTCGTCGTTGTATCCGACTTGAGTGGGCAAATGCTCACATTCGCTGGCGTTTGGCACGTTGGAGAGGTGTTCTCTTCACGGATGAATCCCGGTTCACACTGTCCAGGGCAGATGGCAGACAGCGTGTGTGGCGTCGTGTGGGTGAGTGGTTTTCTGATGTCATTGTTGTGGATCGAGTGGCCCATGGTGGCGGTGGGGTTATGGTATGGGCCAGCGTCTATTATGGATGAAGAACACAGGTGCATTTTATTGATGGCATTTTGAATGCACAGAGATACCGTGACGAGATCCTGAGGTCCATTGTTGTGCCATACATCCAAGAACATCACCTCATGTTGCAGCAGGATAATGCACGGCCCCATGTTGCAAGGATCTGTACACAATTCTTGGAAGCTGAAAATGTCCCAGTTCTTGCATGGCCGGCATACTCACCCATTGAGCATGTTTGGGATGCTCTGGACCGGCGTATACGACAGCGTGTACCAGTTCCTGCCAATATCCAGCAACTTCACACAGCCATTGAAGAGGAGTGGACCAACATTCCACAGGCCACAATTGACAACCTGATCAACTCTATGCGAAGGAGATGTGTTGCACTGCATGAGGCAAATGGTGGTCACACCAGATACTGACTGGTATCCCCCCTGAAAAGCCTTCAGTTAATTCAAAATGCTGCAGCTAGAGTACTAACGGGGACTAGAAGGAGAGAGCATATCTCACCCATATTGGCCTCTGTTCATTGGCTTCCTGTTAATTCTAGAATAGAATTTAAAATTCTTCTTCTTACTTATAAGGTTTTAAATAATCAGGTCCCATCTTATCTTAGGGACCTCATAGTACCATATCACCCCAATAGAGCGCTTCGCTCTCAGACTGCAGGCTTACTTGTAGTTCCTAGGGTTTGTAAGAGTAGAATGGGAGGCAGAGCCTTCAGCTTTCAGGCTCCTCTCCTGTGGAACCAGCTCCCAATTCAGATCAGGGAGACAGACACCCTCTATACTTTTAAGATTAGGCCTAAAACTTTCCTTTTTGCTAAAGCTTATAGTTAGGGCTGGATCAGGTGACCCTGAACCATCCCTTAGTTATGGTGCTATAGACTTAGACTGCTGGGGGGTTCCCATGATGCACTGAGTGTTTCTTTCTCCTTTTGCTCTGTATGCACCACTCTGCATTTAAACATTAGTGATTGATCTCTGCTCCCCTCCACAGCATGTCTTTTTCCTGGTTCTTTCCCTCAGCCCCAACCAGTCCCAGCAGAAGACTGCCCCTCCCTGAGCCTGGTTCTGCTGGAGGTTTCTTCCTGTTAAAAGGGAGTTTTTCCTTCCCACTCTTGCCAAGTGCTTGCTCACAGGGGGTCGTTTTGACCGTTGGGGTTTTTACGTAATTATTGTATGGCCTTGCCTTACAATATAAAGGGCCTTGGGGCAACTGTTTGTTGTGATTTGGCGCTATATAAATAAAATTGATTGACAGGCCAAATGCTAAAAAAATATATATATATATTATCTTTGACCGCATTCAATTCCAACGCATATTTTACTTGATGAAGGCGTAATCAAGTAAAATGGCTGATTTCTGGTAGATTACAATCAAATGTCTGACAAATGGGATGAAAACGCATTCTGAATGCAGCGTTAAGAGGAAGTTTAAAACAGCAGAGGCGGCCGTCATGTTCAGCCGGCACAGATGCAGCTGTTTAGGATGTGATTTATCTCACGGCTAAATCACTTTGGCTTCATATTCAAGGTGATAAACGCTAATTCACAACAGCTCAGATGGCGTGTGATTCTCAGTGTTTGGAATGAAGCTTTATGTATTTTATTGCAACAAATGGCCTCCGTTCACTGTGAACGTGCGATACAGCTGATCCAACATACGAGTAACAGCGCTCGTGTCTTCAAGTAGCAATCTTATGTGTGTGTATGTGTGTGGTCAAAGCAATGGACTCGGTCTTTGATGTGTGTCCGTGAGGTAACGCTGACCTTTACGGGGGCTTCCAGGGAATCTCTGCAAAAGAGCTTTTTGGCAAGAGTGTTTAAGATGCACACAAATTACAACGTCTGAGGTGCCATTAGATGATTTGTTGACTGCTTTTGGAAGGACAAGAACTTAACCTGAGGAAAATTAAACAGAAACCTTCAAGAAAAGTTCATTTCAAAATGGCGTGAAATGTAGACGTTTGCTAAACACTTCATGTTAAATAGTGGATGGCCAGTTGTGATACGTACAATCACTGGACTAGATTGGTTAAACCAGGTGACAGGATCCTTTAGATGGAATATTGATTTCATCTGATGTTACATTACCTCAACTGCTTTTTAAAATTTAATTTAACCTTTATTTAACCAGGTTAGTCCCATTGAGATCGAGACCTATTTTGTAAGAAACACCTGGGCAATTATAAAGTTTCTAATTCACCTAACCTGCATGTCTGTAAATGTGGGAGGAAGCCGGAGCACCTGGAGGAAACCCACACAAACACAGGGAGAACATGCAAACTTCACAGGAAAGGCCACAGGTGGGAATCGATCCCATGACCTTGGTGCTGTAAGCCAACAGTGTTAACCACTAAGTCACCGTGCTGCCAGGAGCTTGCACCCTGCTTGGACCACAAATGGACTCCATGTTGCACGCAAAACTTCTGACAGTGGGTTTACAAGTCTTCAGTGGCGGATCAGGCAGAAGAGATGATGTTGTATCCCAATGGCTGTGAAGGTAAAGGAAGGCTGCAGCAGGTCCTCAGGCCCCGATCGTCTGGGATTTCCCAGCCCTGGGACCAGGCTAAGGATCTGTCAAGGACGGTGTGTTTGTCAGCATGAAGTGACATTCCCAGGTCACACAAACCCACGTACAGGCCTCTCCAGATCGACCCTGGATGTAGACATTCCGTTCGGGGGTCAGTCAGGTGGCGATCATCCTGGCCACCGAGGGATAGCCATGACAGAAGCCCTCACTTTTGGAACACCACATGTGGACTTTTTTGTCGTTGTGCACAGCAGTGATGGATGTGTTTAATGAAACATCGACAGTTTGCCAGTAGAATTTCAGCTTAGTTCACTAGTGGACACTATCTGCAAAACTTCATAAACTGAGTTCATGCTGGTTTTATGGCAGAGTTATGCTGCATGGGAGTTCACTTCAGAACTCTATTACTTTTATGAACAATATATTCTCCTTCCTGGATACCCTACACCTAAATAATCCTTCAGCAGCTGTAGCTACATAGATAAAATGGTGACTGTAGTTGCAGAAATGAGGAAAGGGATATGGAACAAAGCTAAGTCTCTCTCTCTCTCTCTCTCTCTCTCTCTCTCTCTCTCTCTCTCTCTCTCTCTCTCTCTCTCTCTCTCTCTCTCTCTCTCTCTCTCTCTCTCTATATAAGGGCTGGGCAAGTTAACGCTTGATTATCATGTTAATGCATTAAGTAATGCCAACAATTTTTTTTATCACACATTAACGCAGTTGTATTTATATCAGCGGAGTACTTCAAGTCTTAAATATCACCTAAATGCAGCACACACAGATCATACCAGCAGATCATTCAACAAAACACACTGTAGTGTGAGGCTTCAGCAGACTATGTTAGATGCAGCGTGTGGTAGAACTATGGATAAACAAGAGAATTTCGCAAATGTGACCACAAAATAGATTGCTACAGACTACAGGCCGATTAGTGTTGTGGAAGACGTCTGTTAGACATTCTGAGAATCGCAACAAATGACGGCACATATGAGATTCCATTATGACGCACCATAAAGAAAAGGACTGCAAAAGCCACAACTTTACAACGTGCACCCGCTGTTGCTCTCACTGGGGACTACTGGACATCACTGGGTAATTTTCAGGGTTGGGAGGGTTACTTTAAAAATGTATTCCGATACAGTTACTAGTTACCTGTTGAAAAATGTAGTCAGTAACGTAATCCAAGTACCATAATATTAAAGTAATGTAATTTGATTACTTTCAATTACTTCTGGATTACTCCAATATCAAATATGCTAATACAGACAAAAGAAACTAAATATAAATAGTCTTGACCACATAGTACAGTTTATTAAGCAAAAATAAAACTGTTTCTTTTACATGGCATGCTCTGTTTTACTTCACATTATGAATTAAGAGCGCCACAATATTGTTTTAAACACACCCAGTGTTCACCTGCTAAATTTTCAACAAAAAATGCCAAACAAATGAAGGATAATGAAAACTCAGGTGGTGGGTGGATGAATTTGTAATTAAAAGTGGCTTGTAGAACAATATACAAAACAAACAAACAAAAAATTCTGCTACTTGT